>NC_056741.1:554678198-554860698 GCF_019279795.1 Protopterus annectens | reverse complement strand
GAATTGACAACCTGAGAACACTGACATTACATCTCATTACATTTCATTTGGCTTTTCCTGTTAGGGGTTGCCACAGCAGATCATCTGACTGCATGTCTTCCAGTCCTCTGCATCTTGCTCTTTCACATCAACCAGCTGTATGTCCATTATCAACACATAAATACACCTTATCTCAGCCCTTCCCCTTTTCCTCTTACCCAGCAGCCTCATACTTTCACAAATATACTCAGCATACCTACTCATCACATGTCCAAACAGACATAATCCTGCTACTCTCTGCCTTTGGCCCCAGGCCATCCAACCTGGGCTGACCACCTAACATACATGTTCCTACTCCTGTACACCCTCATCACACCCGGTGCAAATCTTAATGTCATTAACTCTGCCACACCCACCTCTGACTCCTGCCTTATTTTTCAATGCCACTGTCTACAACCTATATAACACAGCTGGGCTCCTCACCCTCTTGTAGACCTTCAATGTCACTTTTAATGGTACTTGCCTGTCACAAATCACACCTGACACTCCCCTCCACCACCTGCATCCTGCTTGCACTCTATTCTTTACCTCTCTCCCACACTCCCCATTACTCAGAACTGTTGTTCGCAAGTATTTACATTTATCCACCTTTGCAAACTGTACTCCTCGCATCCTCACATTCCTCCATCCTCCCTTCCATTCACACACATATATTCTTAGTCCTACTGACCAACATTATGCTCTTCTCTAGACCGTAAGTCATCCACTCCAGGGTCTCCTCAACCTTTTCCCTACTCTCACTACAGAACAGAATGTCATCTGCAAACAGCACAGTCAACAGGGACCCCTGTCTGATCATGTCTGTCAAGCTATCCATCACCACTGCACATGACAAAGGACTCACAGCTGCTCCCTGATGTACTTTCACCTCCACCTTAAATACGCCTGTCACTCCCAAACCAGAACTCACTGCTGTCACAGGAGCCTTGTACATATCCTGTAGCATTCTTACAGATTCCTCTGCAAGTCTTGACCTCCTCATACAGTACCAAAACCCCCCTCTAGACATCCTGTCATATGCTGTATGTCAGTCCACAAAGACACAATGCAGCTACTTCTGACCTCATCTGTATGTCCATCAACACATTCATAGTAAACATCACATCTGTACTGATCTTTCCTGGCATGAAACCATACTGCTAATCAGTAATCCTCATCTCCCTTCTTAACCTGGCTTCCACCACCCTTTACCATTACCTCATGCTGTGACTGATCAATGTTATCCCTCTGTAGTTACTACAGTTGTGCACACCACCATTATTCTCATGATCAGTACACAAACATATTTTCCCCACACCTCATGCATTCTCTCACTTTCCAAGATCCCAGTAAACAATGTGGTTGACAACACCACTGCCATTTCTCCTAAACAACTCCATGTGTCCACAGGTATGTCTTTTGGACCAATGCTACACTCCTTCGTAGCAATCCTTACTTCCTCCACGATAATCTGTTGCACTTCCTGATTCACCAAACCCACATCATGCAACTTCCTCTCTCTCTCTCATTCTCCTCATGCAATAGACCATGAAAATACTTTTTCCATCTGCTGTACACACTCTCCGTGCTTGTGAGTACATTTCCCACATTATCCTTAATCACCCTTATTTGCTGCACATCCCTCCTATCTACATGCATCTGTCTATCCTCTTGATGCAGGTCCTATTCTCCATCCTTGGTGTCCAACTTTGCATACAACCATTCAGATGCACCACCCCTAGCCTTTGCCACCACTCTCTTTGCCATGCACCCCATCCCCTTATACTTCTGTATAGTTGCTTCATCTGTCTGACAATCCCATTTCTCCTTTGCCAACCTCTTTCACTGTATAAATGTGTAAATGTCCTTAACACTCACTGCCATACTCCTAGCCATTCCCCCCTCTCTGCCTGCCATAGGAGTATTGCACGTCCCCCAAGGTATGGCTGTGAATGCAAAGGCTACCCAATATCAAATGATGTACATATGTTACAGCAATTTGAAGACAGTGTCACTAATGTTGGTCCATAGCCCACCATGTATGTAAGGCATCCTCCACATGTTGCCCCCTACCAGGTTGACAGGTATGACTGAGCAACAAAAGTGTTATGACAGTGTGCCATACTGACATAGAACAGAAATGTATAGTAGTTCTTACCTGTGCAGATGTATGCATGTATGGGTAGGTGTACCTGGCTGCCTCATAACACCTGACATGGGATGTAAAACAGCATGTAACTGAGCTGTACATGTTGTACATGTGTGTAATGTTAATGTGTGCGCATCCAACAGAGTTATACTTCCACAGCTAATGGTTGTTGCATTGCCCTGACAGAGACATGGGTATTGCCATAAGCAGGAGTATCATGTAGGAAATAGAGAGGTGTCCAATTGTGTTATGACCGTGTATCCATGCCTACTACAAACATTGATATGACCATCCACATAGCTGTATGGCCTCAGCAATACCTAACTTGTACAACCTGTCTCAGCCAAAGTACAGTAAACTTCTTTGCTGGACATTAGTAGTGCACAAAACACATAATGGGATGCTTTATTGGCTGTACAGGGGACAGTAGGAGCAGGTACCAACTGGCCAGCATGTCATCCTTTGTCTGGACGACCATAGTAGATCACAGGTGGATTATTGTAAGGCTGACTATGAGTATAAATTGGACACATCCACTCAGGGCAACCAGAAGATCATCTTCCCATATGTCTGCAGTCTCATAGGCAACAACCCAGACCACCCTGTAATGGAGGTCAATCATAGCACATTCACACACACACCATTGCTACAGTCAACCTGCTGCAGACACGTTTTGGCCAAACATCATCAGTTCACCACCCTGGCTCAACATAAGTATAAGTGGATATGCAGACCACACGCACCACTACCCTCATCATCATGGATCAGGTGCAAACCACCCACTTAAACGTAAAAATAGCAAGTCCCCTTGGGGACTGATAACATTCCAGTCTGGATCCTAAACGAACTGAGACATATGCTTCCAGCTCCATTACATACTGTATGCAAGCCAAGCCTGAGCAGCTTTGACAGCCTAGCTGCAAGGAACACAGACACTGTCACTCTTCTACACAAATGTGAATGATGGTTAATGAAATGTACTGGCCCTCATAGGGGGGAATATGACACAATAGGGTCAGGAGTACAATGCATGTTCATACAGTGCTGCTTCTCTTGTGTTTGTATATAGTGTACACTGTTGATAATTAGTCACGTGTTGTCTCTGTAAAGAAGTCTGTGCAATCTCTGAGGTTCTGTGATGTGTTTCCCTGTTTGTCTTCCAGGTGCTATGCCAAGGCAGCTGGACTACAATGAGCAGCTGGACTACAATGAGCAGCTGGACTACAATGAGCAGGAGACTTTGGCCACAACTGAGGCCATCCTGCAGAACTATACCATCCTTTTTGGTCAGGAGCAGACTGCACTGTGGGATGAAATTGTCCAAAGTGTCAACAACTTGGGCCACCATGGCTGCACGTACGATCAGGTATGTCATAGAGCAACTGACTTCATTCACCGTGCTCGGCAACAGGCTGCTGCTGTAGTGAGGACCGTTCCACTACTGGTGTGGGGCCAGCTACACAGCCCCCTCTTACAGCAGTGGAGGAGCTCCTGGCCAACATTGGGGTAGCCTCCACAAGATCTACACAAGAACTTTCAGTTGTGGAGGTGGGTGGCACCCAGCCAACAGGCGAGGAGCATCCAGGTAAGCCAAAAGTGCACATCAATGTACTGAGATTGCATTACAACTGTGTTCTATAGTCTTGAGATGCATATATCAGGGGTAAATACTACCACCATAACTGCTATATCACTCCCACTACTAAAATAGTGCCGTCTAACACCTTCCTCATTCATTGTCTCCTATATGGAGCCCCGCTTCTTACCAACCTTCAGTCTTCTCTAAAAACAAAGCTATCCTCCTGTTATGAGAAAATGTCTAAGTTTGCTACAAGCTATAAATACAAATACCACCACTACAATGCCCTACACAAACTAAATTTACTTAGACTTACCAGTCATCTTACCTACTTTCAACTTACTCATGCCCATAAACTCATCTGTAATCCCTACATCTACCCCTCCCTTGCATCCCCCTTCAAAATGCAGATACCCAACAGACGTCTAAGATCCAATAACCAGAATTTTCATTAACTGCACAAGCCTGCTCATCCTCCAGGCAGACACCTACTATCCTTTTCCCTAGCTCATCTGTGGAAATCCCTGCCACCACTTATTGGTACTACAGACAACCACTCTACCTTTAAGACCTTGCTTCAGTCCCATCTCAAATGCCTCTGGGAATGTTCCTGCTCTCATCACACCTGACTCACCTGTTTTTCCCCATTTCTCACACTCCTTTACTTCTCTCTTCTCTTCATCACACTGAGCTTCTCTGACTGCTACCATCTTCATTCGTCTCATTTACTTGTACTCTTGCTCTACTTTTTTTTCTTTTTTGTTATTGTCCCACCCTTCTTAGATTCAACAATTTCAGCTCTTATCACTCATCCTACTTTAACAATGCTAAGATTTAATGTAAAACTGTAATGTCAACCGTGTGTTATTTCACATTCTAATAAATGTAACAGAAGTATGCAGCAATGGGGTTTTCATATTCTAGCTGACTTATATATGTGTGTAATTTTATCTTTTACATTTGTAACCATATTTTCACTGCAATTGCAGATTTTTTATAATGTTATATAATACCATCGTTCTTCAATAATATTACATAACAGTACATGCATTGTCTTCATATTATATTGTTGTTCATGAAGATTATCTCCACGGGACTCCATTGAAAGCAGGCTCTTCTTGGACCACTGGACTATCCTGGTAAACAAACTGTAAAACAGATAAATTAATAAAATCGGTGGGTGGGGTTTAGTTATGCACACAAGTGCACATCTATGGTGAAGGACAGCAGATTGTGTAATATCATAGTGTATACTGTACCTGTGCATAAATGTAGCATTAATTGTGGACCAATGCATATTGTGAATCAGCTAACAATACCTCTCCCTCCCTACTACCTAGGTCCCTTGACTCTACATAAGGTACAGCAGTCTGAAGCCAGTGAGTATGAGATCTTACTGTTTTGGCTCACCAGTACTCCAGGCATGTTAAGATGTTACACACAGCCACCTGGCAATATCTGCATGATCACTTGTAGTGGGGTTCACTGCCTAATATCACAGTAGATATCACAGGGGTCTATTTGCATGTGATGTCATATGTCTGTAAGCATACCTACCTCACAAACCTGTCATTGCAGGACATCTGCATAAAGACTAGCAAAATGCGGGGACAAAGGGCCAGGAGTAGGGACATATTGTAGACATTGCTGTTATACAGTGCATATGAAAAGTGTACACACCTGTTAGAATGCCAGTTATTTCTGATATGACAATGTGAGCACAATACAGAAGACCAAACATACATCCAACCTTTCCTGTGACCTATAATCTGTACAATGCAATTGACAAACAAATCTGTGGAACAAGTATGCAACATGGAAATTGTAGAAGGAACTAGATGCATATGTGTGCACAGGATGAAGATCATAGTGTGGTGCAGCACCATGTGACAAAATCACAGCAGTACGTCATATTGTATACACACCTGCCATCAGTTACGGATTCTTGGACCAACTGCAAATAACACTCAGCTCACATACCAAGGATATCCCCACATAGACCCACAGTTGCCTGCTACAGCAAAAGGCATGGTTCACATAAAGCTTAACATGCTGCAAATGGATCACATACTAGAAAGGTATCAGCCTTGAAAAGGCTACAGAAACATACCCACAGCATTGCATATGCTATGGAACACAGTGCAGATAGTCATCAAAAAGTGTTCCAGATATGGTGTAACAGTGACATTGTGAAGAAGTGGACATCCCTACACATATGTGGAGAATACCATACCAACAATGTGACAGACATCTCTGGCAAGTACTGTGTGTATACTACATGTGACAACAATCTTATTTGGTCTTCACATGTCTTGGCTATATGGTGTGTTTGGAAGATGCCAGCTGTTCCTCACAACAAACAACATCCAGTCCTGGGTAACTTCTGGACAACAATACATCAGCTTTTCCAAAAGCATGTGTGTAAATGTGTTAAGTTTTTACGAGACCAATGTTAATCTGTCTTTGTCCACAATGTGGTCATGCTATTTTGGCCATATAAAACCATGATGTGTGTGTGTGTGTGTGTGTGTGTGTGTACAATGGATACAATACAATACACAATCTGTGTAGTGACCTGATGAGCACTGTGCACAGTGGATGGCTATGCAATCTGACAGATTTGGAGGTGTTCTGCAAGGGAGAGTGTGCAAATATTGTCATGTCAAGATGTGCCATGCTGATACACACCTTCCCAGGAGTACTGAATGCTGTGATGATATGATGATATGAACAGGTGCTTTACCAAAGTATCAGTTTACAGGTGTGCACCCCTATGCAACCCAGCTACTGTAGTCATATCATGTACTATATGTGAACCCTACCTGATGTGTATGTTCTTCAATTGGAGTGCACAGGCTATATGTCATATGAAATGGTGGAAATGTTATGGCATTATTACTGGTGCCTCGTGATCTGTCACAAAATCATTGCATGTTAAAAAGGGTTTGTACATTTACTATATCCACTGTAAGCTTGGGAAGTTGTTTCAGTAATCGACCTTGTTTTCACACACATGTACTGCAGGTTATGCCATCTTTATAGCACAGTATGACATTAAGTAGGGTCACCAATCCACTGGACCAACCAGTAATGTATCAAACACACATAGGAGGTATTATCAGCAGGCAGGAAAGATGAACCACATATGTAGATATTCCTGGAAGCTCTATGCAGTTGGTAGGTATGTTCTGTAGGTTTGGCCAAAGTGCTATACAGACGAACAGTAGTAATGTTTACATGGGTGCAGTGTGTTGTAGGTGAAGGCTCACCACCAAATAAAAACAGTCACATATCGGAGTGGTGTAAATTTGTAATTACAGCAAGTTGAAAGGTATGCATTGCATGATGTTGAGGGCTGGTTAAGAGTGTGTCTGTTTTGGTCTGAGTGTGTGTCATGACTGTCATCTGTTGCCTAATGTGAGGTCTATGGGATGCCTCTGAGACACCTGTTTATGTGTGTGTGTGTGTGTGTGTGTGTGTGTGTGTGTGTGTGTGTGTGTGTGTGTGTGTGTGTGTGTGTGCGCGCATGACTGAGTGTGTGAGTGTGCCACCAAAGTTTATAGTGCCGATAGTAATGTACATATTTTATCTTTTTCTCACAGGTGGCCATGGTGGTCGCAGTCCCTCCCATTGGGTAAGTGATATTACTTTGTTTGGTGATGCTGACCATGATGATACCCATAGTGAGGCACAGGTGGGGTTGTCAGAGACTGCAGCTGTGTCAGTGTGTGCAGGACAGCCGGGTGCTGGCACAGAACATGCAAGTATGGTGACTATGGCAAATGAGCACCCAGGCACTGGCCACAGTCAGAGTACTGACAAGGACCCACACAGGCAGACAGGCAGGGGTGCTCGGAGGAGAATGGCTGCCTATCCAGCCCATGTTGGACGTGCCACTGCTGCAATAAGCAGGCGCATGTTTCGGTCCGTAATGGATGCACAGGCAGATAATGAATGTAGTAACAGACAAAATGCACAAGCTGGTGGAAGAACATCTTCCTGGTGCCCATGGCAATTTTTGCGAACTCATTGCAGTCATACATGTGGGCAGTGAGATTGCAGTTAGATGGTGGGGTCAGGCTGTGGCACTCCTCCACCATGGAGTATCTGTGCTTGAACATATGCTATATGGGAGGTAATGGCCATGTGAAGGTATCTCAGAATCAAGATCATCTGGGAGTGCACTTGGCCTTGCACCATCATGCTCCCATATGGGTGATAACACCAGCACTAGTAAGGGTGGTGTGATGAACTTGCCAACACGGCAGGCCATGGACATGTGGTCCAGGATGGTCCCAACAGAGTCACGGATCCAGCAGACATACATCCCCATCAGGGAGCAGTACTATCTCCGGCCTTGTCAGTGGTGGTGCCCGTGATACAATTGGCAGATCCAGTTCCCATGTCCATGGCCGGAGGTGGTGAACTGTACACCCTGCCATGTACGGGCCTCAACTGTCCAGAAAACATCAGTGTAGGGCAGCCACATGGTGTGTCTGTGCCCACACGCACACACGCACACACACACACACACACACACACACACACACACACACACACACACACACACACACACACATCACAATCACAATAAACTCACCTCCACACACATGCACCACATCTGCACAGGCCATGCCATTCCCAAACCCCAAACACACACCCATAATATCAACCAAATGGCGCAAACTAGGGCTCTGGCAAAACCACACAACACCCTGTGCATGTGATGAAACCTGTGACCGATCCCTGACATGCAAAACATTGATGCAGGGAAATGCAAATATGGGTCTGATAAACAGGGTGAACTTAATAAATTGTATGTAGGTAATGGTGTGTAGGGTGCTGTCATCTGGCATTTGTAAGGGGTACACATCAGACTGTGTGTACATTTTAAGCCATGATGCATTATTGCTATTCTTAATGCTGACTGAATGTGTTCTCACATGCTGTATCCTGTTTGTGTTCTAGACCTCTGTGTGTCATCAGGATGTGGCCCTGCAGCAAGACCAAGGGGTATGGCAGTGCTGTAACATATCAACCATGTCATAGGCAAGGTACAGCTGTATCTGCATAAATTTCACAGGTCTGTACAACAGTGATTGCATATGCCTTGCAGAGTAGAGGGCTGAGGGTTGTATATAGGTTTATGGTGATTGACAACATCTGTTTCAGAGTGGTGAATGTTAAGTGTGTTGGTTAGTAGACACCTGCATTTGCTAATAGCCACACCTCAAGGGGTATTCATCAAACAAAAACACTCAGATTACTACACACACACACACACACACACACACACACACACACACACACACACACACACACACACACACACACACACACACTTCACAGTACTGAGATCCATTGGTTCATAGCTGCATAGGTGTGTAGTAGGTGAATGGCCATGAAAGGTCTACAAGACTAGGCCAAAGAAATACCCTAGCATCAGGCCACAGGAAAATAGTCCCCAGTGTGGCTAATGAATATACTCACTGGAATGAGCCCCAGGGATGGGTACTGTATTCCCCATCCACTAAGCCAGATGTGTATTGTGGATGGCCAGTGATGTGCATTACTTCACATGTATGAGATTTATATTCCATAACACAGACAGTGTCTGGGTCATGAACCTATCCCACAAGCATGTCCTTTGGAGTGTGGACGTGTGCTTGAGGTATCTGGGGCATGTTCTGTGGATAGATTGGTATCTTCAGATGTAGCATTCCTGACCCAGTTTGGTGAGACTTGGCTGTGTAACTCAGGCAGTGGTTGCACCTACATAGACAGCATGATACAGGGATTTATTGGCATTATAGGAGTATGTCCATACAGGGCATGTGTGTGTAAGGCCTGTTGTGATGTTTGTGGGGTACAGGTGCAGCCTCTACAGTTGTTGCAGGTGTCCAGTGGTGTACATCACAAAAGGGCCACTGTATATATTGATTGGGCTACTGAGGGGAGGGTACAGAGTGACCATGTCCTTTTACTTGCTGGATAACACACATTTAGTCAGGTGATATAATACATCAAAGTGCTTTCTGATGTCAGTAGCACTGCTGTGGTCAACAGACAGCTCATTGTCAACCCATGTCCCCCATTATGTTATAACAACATTACTGTTCAGTGGACTACCAGCAATGTATTTCTTCATGTGAGCCATAGTGTTCACAAAGGTAATGGAGGCACATCTCCTGGCATTGAGGTAATGTCCATGGTTCTGACAACAGTCATATGTGTCATAGTGGCCTTTGTGCATGATGTAAACATCACACAGGGTCCACAGGGTAAATGATGCTGGCTTGCACAGCAGAACTTATGAGCATGTGCAGCATCGGGCCACCCACATCATCTGCCATGCCCATCAATGGGTGGCTGCTGTAGCGAGGGAATGGCTAGCCACAAGTGGGGACCCAGCCATACAGCCCTCACTGACACCCACCGAGGATCTCCTCACCAAACTTGTGGCACACGCCCCATGCACAAACCATGACACTGAGGGAAGCATTGTGGAGATGGGTTGCACACACACACTGGATGAGGAGCATGAAGGTAAGGGCCCAGTGGGGATTAGTGCAGTAATGTATCAGACATATATGTATCTGTATTGTATCTACATGCATGTGTCAGGTCCAATTGCAGTTGTGAATGGAGTTTTCTAATGCACAGAGGTGCACATCTATGGTGAGGACAGCAGCTACAACTGTAGATGTGCAGACATGCTGCGTCCATCCTGTACAAAGGCCACATGTGAATCTGCTGACAATAACTCTCTCTCACAACTACCTAGGACCCTCTGGTCTGCATATTGGACAGCAGCCTGAAGCTGGTGAGTATGACATTGTTCTGTTGTTGCCTGGCAATACCCCAGGCATGTGAAGCACATGCAATTTATCCAGGCACACAACCATCAGTAATAGCCATATTGCTTTATGTAATAGCTATATTGCTTGCTGTGCATGGTCACTTATGTTGGGGTTAACTGCATTGCATCACGGTGGTCACCAATGGAGCATATCTGATGTGAATTCAACATTCCTGTAGCATACCTCACAACTTGTCAGCAGCAAGACATCTGGACAGAGACCAACAAAATGGGTTGGAAAATGGCCTAAGGTAGCATAATTTGTGACACATTAGTGGTACACAGTGATATAAATTGTGTACACACCCCTCTTAAGATACAAGGTGTTCCTATTACATACTAATTAGGACCACGATATGACAGTCCACACCTCTTCCAGCCTGTAATGAGACCCATAATAGTAACAGTTTACCTGTAAAACCATGCATCTGGAGTCATGTATTGCACCTACAAGGCTGGCCACCTGTGTGGGGAGGCAGACGTTGTATCAGCCTGATGTTTCAGTCAGGTATGATACCTTATGCTGCCATATGTGTCAGTACACTCACTGTGGCCTATTTGGCTATAATATCACATACACAGGCATTGTTAAGGCACACAGACCACTTCCAAAGATGTATAGGTTGCAAACATATGGATATGCCAGACACATCTGTACAGAGGACTGTACAATGGTTTAACCTGCTGCATGTGAGGCAGATACGGTTACCACACTATATAAAGTAATGGCAGCGGGAGGTTGTCACGAGCCATGTATGGTATACACATCAAAATGGTATAAGCCAAACAAGCTATGATCCTCACACAGACACAAACAGTGGCCAGCATTAGGATTAGAACTCTTGTCTATCTAGGTATTCCTACTATAGTGCTACGCAATTATCAGACATGCCCCAGAGCTTCTACATTTCCACCTCTTCCAAAGGTACAGCTCAGGTGGATGACATCAACAGGACTACTAAATTGGAGTAAAGGGAAGTATGAAGGTTAGTACACAGGTCAAAAATGGTATAAACCAAACAGTACCTGATTCATACACACAGTATTGGGATTAGAACTCCTGCCTATCTAGGTATTTCTACGATAGTGGTATGCAGCTATCAGACATGCCACAGAGGATATACATTTCCACCTCTTCCAAAGATACTTCTAAGGTGGATGACATCAACAAGACTATTAAATTGGAGTGAAGGGAAGTGTAAAGGGTAGTACACAGTTCAAAAATGGCATAAGCCAAACAGTACATGATTCTCACACACACACACACACACACACACACACACACACACACACACACACACACACACACACACACACACACACGCCCTTGCCAGTATTGGGATTAGATCTCCTGCCTACCTAGGTATATCTACTGTAGAATTACACAGTTACCACACATGCTACAGAGCTTACTGAACTTTTACATGGCCAAAGCTGCTGCTAACTGTACAGCTGTGGTAAATTATTACAGGTGGCAGACAGTCTGCCTTCTGTTCCACCCATACATCATGCTAGATGTTCATCGTGTTTCACTGTTGCAGCTATTACTCTTGGGTTATCCTGCTGGCAGGCCACCCTCAGTCAGCCAGAATTTCAAAGTCTAGGTCCGGTGTTGGTTGCTGTTGCCTCTTCCCTGACGTCAGTGCGCCAGGCGTATAAAAGATGCAGCCGACGCCATTTTCTTCAGTCTATCTAGGTATTCTGCCTTCTGTTCCACCCATACATCATGCTAGATGTTCATCGTGTTTCACTGTTGCAGCTATTACTCTTGGGTTATCCTGCTGGCAGGCCACCCTCAGTCAGCCAGAATTTCAAAGTCTAGGTCCGGTGTTGGTTGCTGTTGCCTCTTCCCTGATGTCAGTGCGCCAGGCGTATAAAAGATGCAGCCGACGCCATTTTCTTCAGTCTTTCTTGCCGCGCGGTGCCCGAAGCAAAAGCAGTTTGCAAGTGCCGGTTGGCTGACTCCTAAGATATTCAAATCCGAATTTCAGAACCAAAGTCTTCATTAGAGCTAAGTACCCTGTTGGGGAAACTTTTCTTGACCCAGACCGATGTCAGAAAAAGTTAACAATTGTATTTCTTGTGGGAAGCAAATACCTCATAAGGATTTTCACTCTTACTGTATTCCTTGCCTAGGCCCTGATCACAACGTTGCTAGCTGTCAGTTTTGTGCTAGATTTAACCAATGCACTATTAAGCGTCGGTTCGATTTTGCATTTCATTACTTTGGCCTAAGATTTAATTATATAATGCCGTTGGACCAGCTGACAACCGGAGTTTACAAAAAACGCAAGGACAAGGAAAAGGATAGGCATCCGAGGTCCGAAACCGATGAAGAGGCTTCTGCTAGGCCAGTCGCCGGTTCACCGGTTCTCAGTGAGGCACTTCCGTAGCCCCTGGCGCTTGCTACCTCAGTGTCACAGGCCGCTTCCAACTCCCACGTGGAGCCGACTGGGCCTCTGGATACTCAAGGTATTGGACACTCGGAAATCATTCCCCCAGATGGGTTCGGAGCCGCTGAGCAGGCATCAGCTTCTGAGGGTGTCTTCAGACCTACACAACTATATATTAAGCCATCTTCAGCTTCAAAGACAAAGACTAAAGCAGCTCTAAAGACAAAGAAACAAGTACAGCATTCTCCTGCTCAGACTTCCATGCCTAAAAAACAGATGCTCAAAATGGCCGAAGTCCTAATTACTTTGATCAGGGGCTCCCATCCCCCTCTTGATAAGAGGCCTAGGCAAGAGATAGAGTATGATTCTTCTGATCTGGTTTCTATTTCCTCTGATTTCTCTTCTGAACAGGATTACTCCATGATTCCCTATGAGGATTTTGATGCTGAAGAATCCATTCCTTCAGCCTCTCCTCCTGAGGATTATTCTTTTGGGGAAACCCTGCATACCATGAGGGAGCATTTTCACTGGGAGAGCCAAGATTATTCTGAATCTAAGAAAAGGCTCAGGGACTTTCTGCTACTTCCTCAGCACAGACCCCTTGCTATTCCACCTGTTCTAGACATTGTACATGATGTATTTTCAGAGTCCGGCCTGTCCCCTGACTCTTTACACCTGCTAAGCCAGACAGATACTACAGGGTTCCAGATTCTCATCAATTCCTATATAAAAACCCCGCTGCTGATCCAGAAACTATATCTCAGGGTCCCAAAGGGGTCAAAGCTTCCACTGCAAAAAACCCTGTCCCCTCTGATAGGGATTCTAGGGCTCTAGACAGATGGGGGGAAAAGTCTACACTTCTGCTACCCTGGCTGTAAGGGCTTTAAAGTGTCAGTTTCATATGTTTAAATATCAGCAATATTTAATGTCACTGCTTAAACAGAAATTGTTGACAAATACTGAATGTTCAGAGAACAAGGAATTGCAAGATTTATTGCATGCAGCTGAACAAGTGGAAAAGCATACTTTGCAATGTGGTTATGATTCACTGGAGGCCTCTTGCAGGGCCGCTGTTACAGGTTCTGTTATTAGAAGGCATGCTTGGTTAAAGGAACAGAATCTGCCTAATCATGTTAAAGCAAAATTATTAGATGCACCATTACAGCATGATACTTTGTTTGGTACTAAAGCAGAAGAGGTGTTGAAAAAAATGGAAGATAAAGTAAAATCCATGCAGACAGTCAAGATTTTCTTACAGGTACAGCCACCCAGGTTTAGAAGGAACTGGCCTTCTAAAAATTAGTCCTTTCCAGTGTCAGACAGGCCACAAAGAGGCAGATCTCAGCCCCAAGGCTCATACAGGCCTAAACAATGGGGTGCTCCTACCTCCAAAAGTGGAAAAGACAAATCACAGCCTTACAAGAAGCAGTCCCAATGACTTTCCTCTACCAGATCCAAGCACTTTTCTTTTGGCAGCCCCCTTAGGGGGAAAACTAGCCCTTTTTTCATCAAATGGCAAATGGTTACCCAAGACAAATGGGTCCTGAACATAGTGTCCCAAGGCTACAGGTTCCATTTTCACACTCTATGAAGGTCAAAAGGTATGCCAGACCTGCCACACAATCAATGGGCAGAGGCACAAAAACAAATTATAGCACTCATGGACATGAGGGCCATTCAGCAAGTACCACAACAAGAGCAGGGGCAAGGATTTTACTCCAGACTTTTCCTGGTACCCAGAAAGGACAAAACCTGGAGACCAATACTGGACCTGTCTATACCAAATACATTTCTGGAAGTTCCAAAATTCAAGATGTTGACTCTACAGCAGCTACTGCCCATGCTGGGCAAGAAGGCTTGGCTCGTAACTGTGGACCTAAAAGAGGCATACCTGCATGTCCCAATCAGACAATCTTGCAGAAGATACCTCAGATTCATAGCTGGCTCAATTTATCACCAGTTCTCTGCACTGCCCTTTGGCTTATCTACTGTGCCCAGGGTCTTCACAAAATGTCTGGCACCAGTAATTGCGTTTTGCAGACAAAAAGGAATTCAAATATATCCCTACTTGGATGACTGCCTAATTCAAGCAGAGAACAAAGATATTCTTCTACAGCATCTGGCATTTGTAAAAAGATTACTAATTGGCCTAGGGTATACAGTGAACGAAAATAAATCAAAACTAGTGCCATCTCAAGAGATAATCTTCACTACAGAGACTTCCTCAGAACAAAAATCACAACCTTACCCAACCAAGTTAAATACACCCATAAATTATTCAATTAAAATCCTTAATTTAAACAAAATGTAACATTGTTTTATGTTAAACATGTGTTTACATAAATTAACAAACCATAAACAAATTAAAAACATTTTTTTTAAAAAACCTAAGTATATAGGAAAAACTAGTAGGAAATTGAAAATTAAAATGGGAGAACATTTAGGTGGCATTAAGCATGGTAGGGTAACCAGTGCACTATATAGGCACATAAGCAAACATACCACACGTTGTTTCAAATTTTTGGTCTTGCAACACCTCAATGAGGATGAAAAAGGGGGAATTTTGGATGTGCACTTGGATGTAATGGAATTAAAATGGCAATTGTTTATGGATGCCTCTAGATTTCCAGGCATCAATGAAACCATTAGTATTGCTAGCATTCTTAAACTTGATCAAATTTCAGGTTGGTTTATTTGAGGACTTAGTTATTTAAAAAAAAAAAATTTTTTTTTGGTTTGTTAATTTATGTAAACACATTTTTAACATAAAACAATGTAACATTTTGTTCAAATCTTGTTTTTAAGAATTTTTTAAAACAATGTGGTGAACTATGTTAACATTGGAAGTTTGATGTTGCTTTAAGGATTTTAATTGTTGCTTAATTGAATAATTTATGTGTGTATTTAACTTGGTTGGGTAAGGTTGTGATTTTTGTTCTGAGGAAGTCTCTGTAGTGGAGAGGAAAGTGCTTAACTGTTTGTGAATAAAGTTGGTGTCCTTTGGAGTGCTCACATTCTTCTGGTTATTATATGAGGAAACTACAGTGGTATCTAAAAAGTGTCTGGACTCAGCATTGCCACAGCCTGGAGACAGTAATTGCACTCATTCCCTGCCTGCAACAGGAGTTTTGATGGTGGGCAGAAGCCTGTCACCACAACAAGGGTCTGCCATTCAGTCTACCCACAGCCAGACAGACACTGACAATGGATGCATCAGATTATGCCTGGGGGGCCCATATGGAAGGAAAATGTATTCAGGGCTCATGGCCTGTAAACCAGATGCATCTTCACATCAATCAAAAAGAGATGCTAGTTGTTCAAAATGCCCTGACAGCTGTCAAGGACCTGCTTCATCCAGGACAGTTACTGATGAAGACAGACAACACTACGGTCATGTGGTACATAAACAAGCAGGGAGGTACACATTCCAACTCCCTCTGCAGACAAGCAATGACCTTATGGGACACAGCATTGGCTTTTCAGGTTCACCTGCAAGCACAATTCCTGCCAGGAAAAGCAAATACTCTGGCAGACGAACTAAGCAGAAACCTCATGGATCCCCATGAATGGAAACTGGATCCACAAGTCTTCAGCATGATAATAAGGAAATGGGGATGCCCAGACATAGATCTATTTGCCTACCCTCACAACTGCCAATTGCAGAGAGTTTGCACAAGGATTTATCACAAGCAAGCATGGAAAGTGGGCGCCCTATCCTTCAGCTGGAAAAATCTAACAGTATATGCCTTTCCTCCACTGCCTCTCCTTCCCAGGGTACTCCTAAAGGTGAGACAAGAGAAGCCAAAAATGATACTGATTGCACCAGACTGGCCACACCAGCACTGCTACCCAATCCTAAAGAGCTTGTCTCAAGATCCAGCATGGATATCGACTCAAACTTCTCACTTGCTGACCCAACAAAACAATCAGATTCTGCACAGCCAACTCAGGACCCTAAATCTGGCAGCATGGTGGATAATGTAGCCATTCAAAACACTCCTCTTTCAAAAGCTGTTTTGGATGTTATCTTGGAGGCCAGGAGGCCCAGTACCAGAAAATATTATGCAGAGAAATGGAAGAGATTCTGTGCTTGAAACCAGGAACAAGGCATTGACACGTGTACCAAATATCCCTCAGATTTTACAATACCTAACTGAGATGCTGAACAAAGGCCTTTCTTTCTCATCAATTAAGATTCATGCCTCTGCCATTTCAGCCCATTACAATGCGGAACCACCTATCTTTTCTCATCCTTTAATAAGGCAGTACCTCAGAGGGGCCTAAAACATTAGGCCTCCAAGGAGAGCACCAGTTCCAGCCTGGGACCTCAATTATGTTTTGGAAAAACTCACACTGCCTCCTTTTGAGCCAGCATCAACAGCAGATATAAAATTCTTATCCTAGAAAACAGCTCTGCTCCTAGCAATAACCTCTGCAAGGTGAGTCTTGGAGTTACACGCACTCATGGCTGTGGAACCTTTCATCATTTTTCATCCAGACAGGGTTTCTCTGAGGACAAACCCTACATTTATGCCTAAGGTGGTGTCCAGTGTGGCCCTCAACCAAACCTACCTTTTATCCAAATCCACAGAACAAGGGTGAGAAAATTCTGCATTCTTTGGACATACACAGGCAGCTACTCTTTTACTTGGACAGAACTAAAGCTTTCAGAAAGACTGACCAACTTTTAGTGTCAAATGCTGCGGGATCACAAGGAAAGGCTATCTCAAAATAGACTATTTCTAAATGGATAGGTCATTGCATCCGTTTCTGCTATTCTCAACATGGCAAATCAGTGCCTAAAGGTATTAGGCCTCATTCCACCAGAGCAGCAGCCACTTCAGCAGCCTTCATTAGAGGAGTACCAACCAAAGATATCTTAGAGGGTGCAACCTGGAGTTCAGTGCACACCTTCACAAAGCACTACCACTTACCTCTTTACTCTAAGTCCAGAGCAGGCTTTGCCACTGCAGTCCTGCAGGGCCTCATAGCCTCTCCTAATCCTATTTAGCCCAGCCACCCATCCTCAGCTTTGGGATTCAACCCAAGAGTAATGACTGCAACAGTGAAACATGATGAACATAGTACAGTTGTGTACCTACCATAAATGTAGATGTTCGAGTGTATTCACTGTTGCAGTCCAGCTCACCCATCCACCATCCCCCCTTTTTTCTTTGCTGGGTCTATCTGCACTTCTCTATCCTATACAACCTATTTGGTGTATTTGCTTGTAGATGAAGGAAATGTTATTTTTGTGCATGCATTTTTATTGACATATTTTTTCAGCCTAGCAATTTGGAGGCACCTGACATCTGGGGCAAGAAAAACTGAAGAAAATGGAGTCGGCTGCATCTTTTATACCCCTGGCACACTGACGTCAAGGAAGAGGTGACAGCAACCGACGCCAGACCTAGACTTTGGAATTCGGGCCGACTGAGGGTGGCCTGCCAGCAGGATAACCCAAGAGTAATGACTTTAACAGTGAATACACTCGAACATCTACATTTATGGTAGGTACACAACTGTACTTTCTTCCTGTCTTGCACTTCAACTAGCATTATGGCTTGGCACTTCACCATGTTATTGTATCAAGACATATGACACACCTGGGAACCGTCAACAGTACTTGTTCATCACAGATGTAGCCCCATTTAGAAAACAGCTCTGCTCGTAGCAATAACAACAATGTCCACCCCTCCTGGCATGTCTGTAGGGCAGTTATCTGTGCTTTTACCTATTAACCTGGAGCACTTGTCCATTCTGAGGCACTATTGCAACTGCCTCATGTACACAGATAACCCACCCCTCTAAACTCCAAACACTTAGACCTGTTAGGGTTACCAGTATATCACCAAATGTGGACATATGCACTCTCCAGCAAAGACTGGACTAGCAGGACATAAGTATATGATCAACACCTGCACCACACCATGTGGAACATGTAGCTCACCATGACACCCACTTTGACAGCTATGACATACAGTGAAAAGGCACACACCAACCTTCCCAGAGACACTCAATGGACATTTACCCAAACAGCACAGACCAGCAAGACAGACACCCACTCAGACACTGAGACATGGAACTTGCCAAGGAACACATATTTAACCTACACAGTGTGCCCCTCAACCTACGCTCCTAAGGCTAACCACCTTGCACAATACAGTGATCATGGGCAACTCAGTACTGAGGCACACACATATCCCACTCACTAAGTTGAATATGGAGCAGGTAACAAAGAAATATCTATCACATGCCAGCATCCAGCACATGACACAGCCAGTCATGGCACTCCACAACAACTATGAATATCACTCTGTATCCATGTGGGTGTGAATGACTTGGGACACACCTCCCTGGACTACATGACAAGAGACATGGTTGAACTCTCTGATTATGTGGTCCAGGAAGGTGTGACAGTAGCCCTGGGCAGTGTACCACTGTCACCTACAATGATGCTGCGGTACTATCAACAGATTGACTACAACATTAGCTTACGTGTTATGTGTCATTCTCAGGGGATCCAGTACCTCTCTGCTTGGGATGACATGATTGACAGAACCCAATGACTTGTCACAGATGTCCTACATCTTTCACCGCTGGGTTTCCAGGTACTGGCTAAGTGTCTTGCCATCCCTATGATGCCTTATTAGGCAGTGTTCTTAATGTTATTACCACCATAACAGCTACACATGTATGAAATCTAAGGGTTATGCTGCTCAACAGTAGACATCAAACTGTCAGGATGCAGTCACTCATAGCAGTTGTTGGAGTGGAGGACACGTCTGCTGAAATGGAGCGGTGGTTCATATGTATGTGATTTATATTCCATACCATGGACAGTGTCTGGGTTGTGAACCTATCCCAAAAGCATGACCTTTGAAGCATGGAAGTGTGCTTGAGGTCTCTGGGGCATGTTGTGTGGATAGATTGGTATCTTCAGAAGTAGCATTCCTGATCTCATTTGTTGAGACCTGGCTATGTAACTGAGGTAGTGTTTGCACCTACATAGACAGTATGATACCAGGATTCATTTGAGTTGGTGGCATCTGTCCATATAGAGCATGTGTATAAGGCATGGTATTCCCTTTGTGGGGTATGTTTGCAGACTCTACAGTTGCTACAGGTGTCCAGTGGGGAACATGGCAAAAGAGTCACTGTGCACATTGATTGGGCTCTGAGGGGATGGAACAGGGTGCCTTGTCCTTTTACTTGCTGGATAACACTCATTCAGTCATGGATGTAACACATAAAAGTATTTTCTGATGTCAGTGGCACTGTTGTGGTCAACAAGCATGTAGTCCACTACAATCACACTGTACTGGTACTATCTGTGAGGCAATTTTCAGGAGAACTACCAATATAGTGGTTGCTGCCTAGCCAACTGTGTTTGTGTATGATCCATGGGTAGAGAGTGGTCTCTGAGCATTAGAAGGGTTTCCTATATTGCTCACTAATCCATACTGTCACATAGTCATTCCACATGGCAGTAAACATTTAGGGCTGTGGATTGTGTACACCAGCTTCTACGGTGTTTGACAACTGTTGGCCTTGTAATGTGGACATTGGGACTTAGACTAAGTCCTCAATATAATAATTTAGCAAAACCCCCCCCACTATGGATCCTTTTATTACACAATCACACCAACTTGCCAGTACTGAGTTTCAAACCCCTACCTAGCTATATATTGCTACTACAGTGTGACGCAGTTATCACACACACCACAGAGCTTATATGTTGGAGAGCTGTCCAAAGGTATCTTTGAAGGTGAGTGACAGCAGCAGTGCTAAAGAAAGGGTAAGGGAAGTGTGTGTATTAAGTGTGAGTGGCCACAAAAATCAGGTGTCTACAAAGACACACACACAAACACACACATTTTCACAGTTGCCAGGACCAGGATTATAACTCCTACCTAACTAGTTTGCTATACTATAGTATTACACAGTTATCATATGTGCCATGGAGGTTATATGTTGGAGAACTGTCCAAAGGTATCTTTGAAGGTGAGTGACATCAGCAGCAGTGCTAAAGGAGGGGTAAAGGAACTGTAGTAAGTGTGAATGACCATAAAATCAGGTGTCTACAAAGACACACACTCTCTCACACAAACACACACATTTACAAGGGCCAGGATTAGAACTGCTACCTTACTAGTTTGCTACACTATAGTATTACACAGTTATTACAAGTCCCACAGAGCTTATATGCTAGAGATCTGTCGAAAGTTATCTTTGAAGGTGAGTGGCATCAGAAGCAGTGCTAAAGGAGAGGTAAGGAAGTTTAGTATCTGTTGGAATGGCCTCAACCACATTCATCTAGAAACACACACACACACACACACACACCACACACACACACGCACACACACGCACACACACACACACACACACACACACACACACACACACACACACACACACACACACACACACACACACACACACACACACACACACACTCACACAGCTTAACATTTGACAGGACTGAGATCACAACTGCTACATGGATACTTATTTGGACTGTAGTGTTATACAGTTATCACAAGTACCACTGAGACTATAGGGCTGGGAGCTAACCAAGGGTATTTCTACAGTGAATGACATCAGCACATCATGTGATATAGGCCAGTGGGATGTGTATTGGGTGGGAAAGGCCTCTTAATGGGATTCTCTCTGTCACTGTCTGTCTTTCTCTTCCCCACATCTCTGTGTGTGTATGTTTGACATATTATGTTAGCCTTAGATACGTGTGCATATTCCTATCCAATGTGTGTGTATGAAGTATCAATGGTGTACAATTTGGTGTGTGTGCACAGACAGCTGCGAATAACCGATATCTGTAGTCCATTGTGTTGTGAGACATGGTCTTCATTTCTCCAAATGTAGAAGCATGCCCAGTATGACCTTTTATATTGAGTGTGTGCATCCATTCCAGGGAGGGTTGGACTCCAGTTCAGAGTTTTGTGTGCTACAGCTACACTAGCAAACTGTTTCTGCAGGATATCTGTAGATAGGTTGCCAATATGGAGACACAATGGGCATAACATACAGGGGGTACTGTAACTATTGCTGTCTGTGCTGCTTGTGTGACATGTTTGGTTGTAGCATAGATTTTCTGACATATGTACTATTTTACACTGCGATGTATCATGTCATCAACTACTGACAGTTATCATTCTTTGCTCACAGTTATTTACCAGGGAAAAACAGGATGAAGGAAACTGAGACCAATATTCTGAGGCATGTAGACTACATATTCTGGCACACCCCTGCCATTGTGGAGGGGTAGCTACAGACAATAGACTGCTGGCTCTGTGTAAATGGTCCAGCACTTGTTAATATGCTAGCTGGGGATCCCCTTCTTGTGCTTTTTTCAACTGCATGGAATGGCCATATCCTGCTGGGGCCATACCTCTCAGCTGTACAGATACACCCAGATTATCCAGAGGTAGGACTCGAATATCTGGTCAGTTTACCTTCACATTGTGGTTTACAAGCAGTTTTGTGGCTATTCATTCATGGGTTTGCAGTCAGGGAGTAGTATGGGTGGACATTTGAGTTTCAGACTTCACACACTCCATGACATCCATGCTTCTACACCTCCCCCTGTTATTCTATCCTCTTACTAACATTATGTAAGCAATATCTCAGTGGTATCCCTATAGTTGGGCCTTTATCCCAGTAGTATTTATGGCCTGGTCCACAGTCCTTGCAGTAGGACATGGGGAGGTATGCTACTGGCATTGGTCAACATGACCTTGCATTTGTTTTCAGTTTACTATGTTATGTTGTTAGTTGGGACCCCCTGACATTCTGTACATTGGCATTATGGGTGAGGCATGGGCCTTTGCCAGAGGACTGTAGGCCATTTGAGAGTGCTGCAGGCCATCTGTTTCCGCATTTCTACATGGGATTGTGGGGGGGGGGTGCACATCTGCAGACTTTAAACGTTTGCAGTGACTGTACTGCTATTCTGGTTACTCTATTGGCTTCCATTTCATAATGTATTGTGACCTATCATGCAGAAAGGAGGCATATCAGTAGAGTACACATGTTAGATCTTAATGGCATACATTTCAATTTCAGACTTCTTACACTTCAGAACTAGAATGCAACTGCCAGACCTGTTGTAGTATGTCTGGGTAGGTCTGGTGGGGGGCTGTTCATCATTGCCATCATTTGGGGGCCTTAGCCCGGCCTTTTGTTTATGGTCCTCTACACCTGTCCTGCTGGTTGAGGCTGGTGGTGGGTATGTGACCCTCATTGACATCCGTGTGTGTGTGACCTATTGACAGCCACAGTTATTTGGGCCATCACATGTACTGCGATAGGGGTTGTCACCTTCTGTAGTGCTGCCTACTATGTTGACACCAGTATTTGTTGGGAATTTCCTGCTGCCCCATATAGCTGTTTGCTGTTATCCCATTCAGCCACCCAATTCCCTTGCATGCTTGCATCCATATTATACCTACAACTATGAGAACATACTACTCCATTCAGTAATTGATAGGAAGGGTGACTTACCTTGTTGCTGGGCCAGTACTGAGGATGGTGCTGGAGGGTTGACTATGTTGGATGGATGTAGTACACTCCCTATACATGGTAAAGCACAGGTAGTGTCATGTTTGGCATCCCTTTTACTGTTTGTGCGAGTCAGAGAGAGGTATCAGTCCCTGGGTCCCCACAGTGTCAGTGTGTGTGCTATGCATTGCCTCTTTGCCAAAGCCTGGGCATACTGGGCACACCTCCTTCTGCCTACAGCGGCAAGCTCAGGATGTTCCTCCTCTCTGAGTCCCTCTGTACCTATGATGGCCTTGGCAATAGTGGGGGGCTGTGTGGCCTTGTCCCATGCTATTCCTGCTGCAGCTGTTTCCGCAGGATCATATTGTGTAGTATGGCGCATACTATGAACATTTGTGTACATGTAGCTGGAGAGTACTGCAATGCTCCACCAGATATGTCAGGTCAGCGGAACCGTGACTTGAGCATCCCAAACACATGCTCTGCAATGATCCTGGTTTGTGCGTATGCCTCATTATGGTGTTCTTGTTCAGGTGTGTGTGCATTTCTGATGGGTGTCATCAGCCACAGCTCCAGTGTATAGCCAACATTACCCACTAGATGGCCATATGGGATGTCCCCACTGATACAGTTGTGAGAAATGCCAGATGTGGGAGTTGTGATAGCTTCCAGGACTGCCAGCACACACATTCATGATAATGCCCTGGGCATCGCACACGATCTGGCAGTTGATGGAGGGGAAGCTCTTGTGGTTTATGTAGACCGTACCCCGCTCACCGGGTGGTGCTTTGATGTGGATATGCATGCAGACTATAGCACCAACTACGTCAGGGTATTCTGCTATATGGTGGAAGAGACGCATACTTCTGGTCAACATCTCACAGGTGTTGGGGAAATAAATGTGCTCATTGGCTTGTGGTGTCATGGCATCCAGGAAATGGTGGAGTACCCTGAATGCTGATGTCTGTGAGACCACTATGATATCCCCAGTTGGTCTTTGGAAGGTACTTGTGGCTAGTATTCTTCTTAAGCCTAGACATACCTTGGTATCCACTGGGATGGGTTCCCGTCTATTAGTTCTGTGTGTGAGGTGTGGCTGGCACAACTCAATGATTTGCTGTAGAATGTCCCTGTCCACCCTATAGCACTCTACTATCTACAGCTCATGTAGGCCCTGGTAGGTTACCCTGGGTCTGTACACTCTTCTCCTCTTCCTCACTGTGGGTTGGTTTTCAGCATTCTCCTCCTCACCACCCTCGGTCTGTAGTACATATTGATGGAGTAAAGCAGCAGCAGCCTCTAACATTTTTAGTTAGTTTTGTCAGTTAAAAATCCTCCGTCTGTATACATCAGTGGTGTAGTCTTTGTGGGAAAAAGCAGTCTGAAAGGTGTTTGCATAGTTTACAGTAGTGTGATGGGCTGCTGCATGTATAATTGGCTGATTCTGATACATTATACCTGCCAGATATGCTAGTTCTCCTTGGTTGCCTTCCTACAGCTGTTTTCTCTTTCCATTTCCTCCCTATTTAAGCACCGAGGTGCTCCACGCATACCCACTGCTTCAGTGTAAACAGTGCTGCCATTTCCTCTATAATTTATTTATTTATTTGTGTTTAAAACCCGGTGCATGTCACGCACACCCATTTAGGCTATGTACACAGTGCTCATGCACATCTGACACACCCCTTTCCTTAGCTGTGCTTAGCTAAGGACAAACACTGGCCACAGAGCTCCAATGAGCTTACGACAAGCATGACACACCCCCTTATGAAGTCATCCAGCTCTTAAAGACTTGTACTGTTCTATTGCTGTACCTACATGGTTAGGTACAAGCTAACACTTTGAGGAAATTTGTGATTCAGTATAACTCCCCTTTGCATACCCCAGTGTGTAGGTTGTTAGTTACTGCTCTAAAATGGACCCTTTTCCCCTTGACAACCAGTGCTCCCCGGTAATGTTTACAATCTGCATGCCAATGACTATAATGGCAAAATGCAGAATTAACTTAAAATTGACATTTCTCATTTTTTTTTATTTTTGGCACAATCCATTTGCGCGCCACTGCCCTAAGCTTAAATGGCCGAGATTGGCCAAAAAAAAGTTTAATTTAAAAAAACAAAAAAAAACAAAACCGTTTTTAATGTCAATGGCCTTATATTTGGCCATTGACATATCTATTGAACATAATACATGCTTTTACATGAGCTGTCATGCCTCCATTTTGTCAGATGCAGAAATGTATTCAGTTAATAGCCGAATGCATTTCTGCACTGACACTGTTCTTATATAGAGTCCGTGCAGCTTGGTGAATTGCAGAATCACCTCATTTTTATGGTTTTCACCAGCAAATAAGGTGATTTGCATATTTGTCAGTTTTCCGTGCAGACACAGTGTAGGGCTGCTCGTGCACGTGAAAATGGCACTATCCTGACTTGCTCAGGGGCTATTTTCCATGCAGGAGCTCCTACACTGTTCCTGCACATAAATTTAGGCTTCCTGAATCCCAGGGATGGTGTCCTATGACAGTATAAGAACTGTGTCGTGCTCACTAAAAATGAACTTCATACTAGCTCAACCTAGTCATTTCTGTCTGTCATCATCATCATCTTCTTTTGGCTGTTCCCGTTAGGGGTCGCCACAGCAGATCATCTGTTTCCATTTCTTCCTGTCCTCTGCATCATGCTCTTTCACACCAACCGCCTGCATGTCCTCTCTCACCACATCCATAAACTTTATCTTAGGCCTTCCTCTTTTCCTCTTTCCTGGCAGCTCCATCCTTAGCATCCTTTTCCCAATATACCCAGCATCCCTCCTCAGCACATGTCCAAACCAACGCAATCTCGCCTCTCTTGCTTTGTCTCCAAACTGTCCAACCTAAGCTGACCCTGTAATATACTGATTCCTAATCCTGTCCATCCTAGTCACACCCAGTGCAATTCTTAACATCTTTAACTCTGCCACATCCAGCTCTGACTCTTGCCTTTTCGCCAATGCCACCGTCTCCAACCCATATAACATAGCTGGTCTCACTACCCTCTTGTAGACCTTCCCTTTCACTCTTACTGGTACCCATCTGTCACAAATCACTCCTGACACTCTTCTCCACTCATTCCACCCTGCCTGTACTCTCTTCTTCACATCTCTTCCACACTCACCATTACTCTGAACTGTTGATCCCAAGTACTTAAACTCATCCTCCTTTACCAACTCTACTCCCTGCATCCTCACCATTCCTCTACCCTCCCTCTCATTTACACACATATATTCTGTTTTAGCCCTGCTGACCTTCATTCCTCGCCTCTCTAAAGCATATCTCCACCTCTCCAGGGTCTCCTCAACCTGGTCCCTACTCTCACTACATATCACAATGTAATCTGCAAACATCATAGTCCACGGGGCCTCCTGTCTAATCTCATCTATCAACCTGTCCATCACCACTGCAAATAAGAAAGGGCTCAGAGCTGATCCTTGATGTAATCTCACCTCCACCTTAAACGTATATGTCACTCCCACCGCAGTCCTCACCAATGCCACACTACCCTTGTACATATCCTGTACCACTCTTACATACTTCTCTGCCACTCCTGACTTCCTCATACAATACCACAACTCCTCTCTAGGCACCCTGTCATATGCTTTCTCTAAGTCTACAAAGACACAATGCAACTCCTTCTGACCTTCTCTGTATTTCTCCAACAACACTCTCAGAGCAAATATTGCATCTGTAGTGCTCTTTCCTAGCATGAAACCATACTGCTGATCATTAATCATCACCTCCCCTCTTAACCTAGTTTCCACTACTCTTTCCCATAACTTCAAGCTGTGATTGATCAATTTTATCCCTCTGTAGTTACTGCAGCTCTGCACATCACCCTTATTCTTAAAGATAGGTACCAAAACACCTTTTCTCCACTCCTCAGGCATCCTCTGACTTTCCAAAATTCCATTAAACAATCTGGTTAAAAATTCCACTGCCATTTCTCCTAAGCACCTCCATGCTTCCACTGGTATGTCATCTGGGCCAACAGCCTTTCCATTCTTCATCCTCTTCATAGCTGTCTTTACTTCTTCCTTGCTAATCTGCTTCACTTCCTGACTCACTATCCCCACATCATCCAACCTTCTCTCTCTCTCATTCTCTTCATTCATCAGCCCTTCAAAGTACTCTTTCCATCTACTCAACACACTCTCCTCACTTGTGAGTATGTTTCTCTCACTGTCCTTTATCACCTTATCTGCTGCATATCTTTCCCAGCTCCGTCCCTCTGTCTAGCCAATCGATACAGGTCCTTTTCTCCCTCTTTAGTGTCCAATCTCTCATACAACTCTCCATATGGCTTATCCTTAGCCTTCACCTCCTCTCTCTTTGCCATGCACCTCATCTCCTTATACTCATGTCTACTTTCTTTATCTCTTTGACAATCCCACTTCTTCTTCTTCTCCAGCCTCTTCCTCTGTATACTCTCCTGTAATTCCTCATTCCACCACCATGTCTCCTTGTCCTTCTTCTTCTGTCCAGATGTCACACCAAGCACCTTCCTAGCAGTCTCTCTTACTAGCTCTGCTGTAGTTACCCAGCTGTTCGGTAACTCTTCATTGCCTTCCAGTCCCTGTCTTAACTCTTCCCTGAACTCCACCTCACAGTCATCCTTTTTTAACTTCCACCATTTAATCCTTGGCACTACTTTCACACTCCTCCTCTTCTTTTTTTTTTTTAAAACAAATTTATTGTTTTAACATATAAGAGAAATATCATAACAATTTTATACAAATAATTAAAAATAGGTATTATTATAATATTCAACAAAACAACTAAAGTATTTACAAAGACATCCACTACAATCAGATCAATTAATTAAACTAAAATACTGTGCTATTGAAATTAGAATTTTTTTAACAAATTTTGTAAATTATCCCATACAATAAAATGTGATGTTTTTCTAGTTGTTCTCATTCTAATTGTGCTTATTTCCATATGACACATTATATTCATAACATTTTTAAATTCATTGAATGAAGGAGGTGTATCTGAAATCCAATTTCTAGTTATTATTTTCCTAGCCACTGCTAGGATAGACCATAACAAGGGAAGCTTAATCTTTTAACACATTGAGGTACAGGTGTGTTGAATAATATAAGAGACTTAGAAATAATGAAATTATCTGTAAAAAGAGCCTGCAAAAATTCATTAATTGACTTCCAGTATTCTTTCAACTTCATACAGTCATAAAACATATGAGCCCAGTCAGCATTAATTTCTACATTACATCTCTTACATAGATTATCTTTATTATTAATTTTATTCATCATCAAAGGTGTATAAAAGATCTATGTAAAAATTTCCATGTATAAAGTCTCCAGACAATGGAAGATGTAGTTCTATAAGCAGATTCCAATATATATTGTTTATCTTGTTGAGTTGGTGGGTCCCCATTAATAGAGGTGAAATAATTCCAGTATGAATCTACATTGTAAAAGTTTCTTGTCTGATAATTTTATGTATATATGAAAGTTTACCTTTATCAGAAACTTTATGCTGTAAATTTATTATCAAGTAATCAATCAGTTTTGGAATAGATTCTTTTAACTGTTATAGACATTAGATCTATTCTATCAATGAGATGTTGTCTAAATATCTGAACCTCTAACCAGCAAGTTTCTCTTAGATCAAATTCTTGTTTTAAGAAATCTAGATTTTAACTTTATTATCAGATATCAGCTGATACCAGTACTTTAGATTATTATCTATAGCTAAATGAGCTCCTTCAGAAGTAGATGACATAAGCATACCCTGA
Organism: Protopterus annectens; assembly: GCF_019279795.1. Lineage (NCBI taxonomy): Eukaryota > Metazoa > Chordata > Ceratodontiformes > Protopteridae > Protopterus > Protopterus annectens. The sequence continues at coordinate 554,831,384 of NC_056741.1, read as the reverse complement.
GTATAAATTATAGGAATACAATAAAATTCCATTCCCTATACTTAGGGTGCATGAATATAAAGTTACGATAACTAATAATAACATTTAATGGGTAACAGACCATATGTTTAGGTGTAATAGGTGAAGTACAAAATTCCTTTAGCAACCACAACATGGAGTTATTTATAATCATATTTTTATGTGTTAAGGAGATTTTCATGAAGTGCATACTAATTAGCTCCCAATAATCTTTCCATTTTGACATATGACCGATCTATTAATAAAGTAATAACTTTTATAATAGAAGAGATAATATATAAATTAAAGTCTGGAAAAGAAATACCCCTTGAGACCAGCTATTAGTATGTTTCTTTAATGCAATCCTAGGTCTATTAGGTGCCCATAAGAAATTTAACATTAGTGTATTCAGTTTCTTGATAGTTATTTTTGTAGGTGAAAGTATTATTGATTGTATTAAGTATAAAATCTTGGGGAATATTATCATTTTAATAATTGTAAGTCTCTCCTCCATAGTAAAAACATATTATTCCAGGTATTAAAAGATTTTGTATATTAAGAAAACAGGTATTATAGTTATTATATATAATAGATTTAATATCTTTAGATAGTATTATACCTAAATAAGTTATCTGACCTGAGTTGGGTACATATTTAGTAAAATCACTAATGAGAGTATTTTTTCGTGTATATATAGGTAGTATTTTAGTTTTTTCTTCATTGAATATTAAACCAGAAATACTTTTAAAATTCATCATTTTATCAAATAAAGACTGCATAGAAGAATTAGATCCTGCTGATGTAATTAGAACATCATCTGCAAAAAGTTGAATTTTTGATGTTGTATTTTCTTCTATTTCAAAACCCTCTATGTCAGTATTGTTTCTAATCAAATTAGCCCAAGGCTCCATTACTAAAGTGAATAATAGTGGAGAAAGTGGACATCCTTGCTTTGTACCTTTACGAATGGGTATTTTTTGTGAAACATATGTTCTTACCTTAATATAAGCCAGCGTTCCTTTGTATAAATGCTCAATTAAATTTACAAATGCATCAGAGAAATTTGTGCATTTCAGTAAGGTAAACAGATAGTCCCAACTTACTGAATCAAATGCTGAACCTATATCAAGACTAATAAGTGTTAAATCTTTCTTTTTCCTATTTGCAAAATCAATTAATGTTAAAGTTCTTCTTATATTATCAAAAGTATTTCTATTTACAATGAAGCCCGTCTGATCTATGTCTATAATGCCCGGGATAATTGTCTTCAATCTATCAGCAAAATACTCATAAACATTTTATAATCAACATTAAGTAATGAGATGGGTCGATATGAAGAACATCTAGTTGGATCTTTATTAGGTTTTAAAATTGGTGAAATAAATGTATATTGCCAAGATGGGGAGTTATTAACTCAGTTTGGGCCAGAATAAAACCTTATGTATTAATGAATATGTAGTTTTAGAAAGGATTTTATATATCTCTGGTATAATACCATCATTACCCGGTGCTTTGTTTGATTTAAGCTTATTTATTTGTGTAATAACTTCTGTATATGAAATACTCTTGTCCAATAGTTTAATCTGTTGTTTATTAAGCTTTTTATTCATGTTTGTGGTTATAAACTCCTTTATTTTATCTTTAGGTTCCATGTTAATGTTGTTATGGTTAATCCTGTGAAAGTGATTTCTAAATTCATCCAGTATTTCTGGTATACTAGAAACATTCTTCTTTTCCTTAGAGAAAAGATTTCTTTGATATGGTTTTGTTTATTCAATCTTTTGTTTTATTTTTAAGTCTATGTAAGTATTTGGGGCTTATTGAATAAGACAAAACTTGTATTTCTCTAAAGTTATTTTAACTTTATGAGTCAAAATTTCTTTGTATTTCTCATTTAGTTTGTTTATTTCTTCAATAACTTTCTTGTCCATAATATTTTCTTTATTATTATGTTTATAAGAGTCTAGTTTACTTTGAATATCTAACAATTCCTTATCCCAAGATTTCCTTTTGTTATTATACCATCTGATACTTTGTCCATATAGATATGACTTTAAGGCATCCCAAACATAGACAATGGAGACTTCAGGAGTATTATTTATGTCTAGAAAATGTTGTACTTCTGAAAGTATATATTCTTTATAGTCTTTCAGCTGAGTTAAGTATGCTGGTATCCTTTTGATCTGAACATTATGAGTATTTTTATCATGAATTCAAAACAATTGAGTTATGATCAGATATAGGACATGAAATGATTTTGGAATTAATTAAATCTGTTACCATCTGGTTAGAAATAAAGACCCTATCTATTTTGAATAAGTTTTGTATCTGTTAGAAAAAAGGTGTATGGTAATGATTTTGACTCTATCTGATTATTAATATCATTCAAATTATAAGAATTAGCAAAATCATTTAAATGTTTTGCATTAGATGTAATTCTTCTTTTCTTTATAGTGGTAGTATCACTTTCATGTAGTATACAATTAAAATCACCAGCTAAAATAATATCCCTACAGAGAATGATATGATCTTATCAATATGATGTTTCACTGTATTAATACCAATTCCAGGTATCCAATATACATTAATTAAAGTGTAAGTCTTCCCATTAATTTGTATTGTAACCATACAAAACATTCCTTTGTCATCCTGATAAGACTTAATGGTTTTAGGAATGGGCATACTTTTATTCCATAAAATAGCCACTCCTCTTTTTTCTGAGTGTGCTCTGAACTAACCAATACTGTATACTTATTAGTGGCTAGTTTATCAATATCTTTTTCAAGAGATGGGTTTCTTGCAGGAAGACTAGATTGGCCTTGTGTAGATTAATGTATCTTATTAGGCTTGCCCTTTTACACGGATTATTCAATCCATTAATGTTTAAAGAAATTCCTTTTAAAGATGTCATTTGGCATTTTAAAACTCAAGAATCTTATGATCGAAATAACAAATAACAAGATAAATAATGTTACATCTCCTCTTTTAGGTGTACCTTTAAATATAGCTGTATTTATTAAATCTCTTATGGGATTTTGTATAGGATTCAATTTTGTTTGTAGTGACAATGAGTGTACAAAATATATTGTGGATGTCAAAACTATATACATATAACAATGAACAAGTGAAAATAATGTAAGGATTAAACCTTGCATCCCGCCTGAGTTGAAAACTCTAACTTAGAGCAGTATTTACTACTCAAGTTAACCCCCACCCTAAGCAGCAGTACCTCAGCTACCACCTTATCAATTTAATACTAGTTATATTTAACTGAGGTTAACAGTTTTCAATTCAATTATCTATCAAGACAAAACTACACATTTGGTAAAACAGCATCATATAAACTAAAATAAACTTTTTTTTTTTTTTTTTAAACTGTTCATACTATTATATAGATCTATGTAATATATAACACTTGTATTCTAATAGCATTCAAATAATCTTAATGTTAGAAATCAAGAGGAGAGAAAATTATGTTCTAACATTCATTTAAATCAAAACTTTGGCTAATATGATTCAGACATTACATGCATTAAGATGCATCTATTTTCTGTCATGTGAATTCTATCAACAGCTTCCAAAAAAATCTTGAATTGTTTGTATATGAGCATTTACTTAAACTCATTATTGTCAATAGAGTAAAATATTGTATTCATAAAAATTATTATAAATCATATTGCATAGTTATGCAGATTCTCAGAAACACCTGCATTATTACCTAAAAAAAGCCATCACACACATAAACACAGACACACACACATACATATACACACACACATATATATATACACACACACACACACACACACACACACACACACACACACATACACATATATATATATATATATATATATATATATATATATCTGATCTCACTGAGTTGTGTGTTAGTAGAGCACTATCCTACTTGCTGTCCCTAGAATAAATCTGTCTGCTTTATACAAAATAATGCACAGCAAACACATATTAGTAACCAGATTTTACAATCATGCTAACCTACTGCTTTAAAATATATCACATGACGTTTCTTCCAGAATAGAGTTATAAGATTATTTATGCTTGCCAATCAGATGAATTAAATGAGTTATAGTAAAGTATATGTTTGGGACACAAGTTTTTAACACAGATTATTATGCTACTGTTAAGTAGATTTTCAAAAACATTTAAATAAATGTTTCATTTTCTATGCCTTCTAAAATAAGATATTTACTTGCTACAAGAAACTACATCATCCAAACTCATCATAACTGACATATTTTATGAATAGAGTATTTTTACTGAATCTGTGGTGTGTCAGTGTGATAACCTTGTCAATGTTTATACTAACTGCTTTCAGTTTCTCTGTGAAAATTCTGTGAGTGAAGCTTCTGAGGAAACTCATGGACACTATGCATGAGACAGCCCACATCCCAGATTGTCTCCCTTAACATTTTGGGAAACTTATTAAAACTTGTGGCAAACATTCATTTTGTCAATAGAGTAAAATATTGTATTCATAGAAATTATTATAAATCATATTGGATAGTTATGCAGATTCTCAGAAAAAAGCCATGACACTCACACACACACACACATACATACACACACACACACACACACACACACACACACACACACACACACACACACACACACACACACACACATATATATATATATATATATATATATATATATATATATATATATATCTGATCTCACTGAGTTGTGTGTTAGTAGAGCACTATCCTACTTGTTGTCCCTAGAATAAATCTGTCTGCTTTATACAAAATAATGCACAGCAAACACATATTGGTAACCAGATTTTACAATCATGCTAACCTACTGCTTTAAAATATATCACATGACATTTCTTCCAGAATAGAGTTATAAGATTATTTATGTTTGTCAATCAGATGAATTAAATGAGTTATAGTAAAGTATATGTTTGGAACACAAATTTTTAACACAGATTATTATGCTGCTGTTAAGTAGATTTTCAAAACATTTAAATAAATGTTTCATTTTTATGCCTTCTAAAATAAGACATTTACTTACTACAAGAAACTACGTCATTTAAACTCATTATAACTGACATATTTTATGAACAGAGTATTTTTCCTGAATCTGTGGTGTGTCAGTGTGATAACCTTGTCAATGTTTATACTAACTGCTTTCAGTTTCTCTGTGAGAATTCTGTGATTTGAAGATTCTGAGGTAACTCAAGGACATTGTGCATAAGACAGCCCACATCCCAGATTGTCTCTCTTAACATTTTGGCGGGAAACTTATTAAAACTAGTGACAAACATTCATTTAGCAGTGTAAATGCATCTAAACATGACAGAACCTCCACAATGTATTCCACAGATCATCACAGCCTCTATGCAAGTGAAATTAAACTCAAAATTACCAACAAGCAATAAAACTCAGCATTCTTCTCCCAACTCAATTTTCATACAAATCCTATTATTCACTGTGCCCACACAGTCTAAAGCATTTCTATATATTAATAAAGAAAAGAAAAGAGAGTAGAAAATAAAAGGGAGTGAGGCAGAAATAAAAATGTAAGAGAAAGCTGTAAGAAGTATATACAATGGAATGTTACTTACTGTTTATATTAATAGAGTTAAAAATAAAACATATTATTTACTCTTATTTAGTTCTGATTATTATTAGTTAAAACATGACAGATTATTTACAAACAAGCATAAGCAGTATAATCAAGAAAGTATAATTAGAAATAGCATTTGAAGAACTTATAAACTTTTACAAGAAATAAATATGTTATTATTCTATTAATGATATTTTCATTACTGTTCTCTCCCTGCCCTCCCCCACCCTTTACCCACTACATAATCTAAATAGAATGTCATTGTTTAAACAAATAAAATAATAAAAGAAGAAGGAAAAAAAAAGGTAAAGATAAAAAAATGCATCAAATAACTAACCTTACTTTTTTCAGAAAGAAAAACAAATCGAGTCACAGCCTGCAATTAAATCCTCAGGCATTTTGACTGGTTATGAAACAAAACATTTCTTTGCACATAGAGAATAACTTTTATTAAATCTTTTCCAAAATATTTGTGGCTTTCTGGAAATGCAGGAACTATATTCAAAAAGATTAATAATGAACTAAAATGATGAGAGAGAAAAAAAACATATAACAAATCATTTGTTTTTTAGTCTCTTCTTCTTCTCTGAAGTCTTCCAGGAAGCTTCAGTTGCCAATCTCTTTAATGAAGAACTAGCCCATTCCATTTCTTCTATTTTATCCAAAATCCTTTTTCTTTGACAAACAGTAATGCAGAGTCTAAATCATCGAAGACCTTAGTACCATCAGGAAGGAAGATTTTAAGCTTGGCAGGATACAGAAGGTATGTTTTAAACTGTGCTTTTTAAGCTCCCTTATTAGTGGCAGAAAAACTTTTCTTTTAGCAATTACCATGGAAGAATAGTCATTGTCAAAAGCACAGTTGTCTCATTAAACTTAACAGGAGCTTTAGCCCAAGCAGATTTAAGAACCATCTCTTTATCAAAGATGATAGAAATCTAACTATAACTGATCTAGGATAGTTTTTGTTAGAGTTAGTATTAGCTATAGATCTATGTGCTCTTCGATACCAAAAGAGAATGCTTCTGGTAAATCTAAAATTTTAGGGAGCCATGTTGTTAAAAAGAAGTAATATTGTTACCTTCAATATTTTCTGGCAGTCCAAAAATCCTAATGTTATTGCACCTAGATCTATTTTCCAGGTCATCCAGCTTTTGTTTGTAAATGTGTATTTTGTTTCAGCAGAAACTCAATGTTGATTTCCTGTTCTTGTATTTTATTTTCCATGTCATTCACAGCTTCTTCTATGCCTGTCATCTGGATCTTCTGTTGTTGCAGGTCCATATGTAACAAGTCTATTTGTTTTGTAGTTTTTCTATGAAAGTGTCTATTTTAGTATCCATTTTATCCATCTTAGCAGTAAGTTGCTGGACTATAATTATCAGAGACTGAAGTTCTTTCTTGATGCTGGAGTCTTGAGAATTTGTCTTACTGGAACTCATTTCAGACTGATAAACTGACAGGAAAATTTCCAAAGTAATTTCTGACAGGAATATTATTAAGATTTCCTTTCTTTTTTAGATATAGTTCAAGAACTATATAAAACAAACATATTTAGAAAGAAAATTACTTCAAGAATTAATTTTTTAAATAATTAATTCCTGTCAATGTAATGAAATTGGTGGAGCTGAAGAAATCTGCTGCTATCCTGTGTTCATCCTTGGCCACGCCCCTACTCCTCCTCTTCTTGATCACCAACGTCATCCTGCAGACCACCATTCTATGCTGCTTAACTACACTTTCCCCAGTCACCACTTTACAGTCTCCAATCTCCTTCAGACTGGCCCTCCTACATAGGATATAATCCACCTGTGTGCATCTTCCTGCACTCTTGTACATCACCCTATGCTCCTCCCTCTTCTTAAAATATGTATTTACCACAGCCATGTCCATCCTTTTCACAAAATCCACAATCATCTGACCTTCTGCATTCCTCTCCTTAACACCATACCTACCCATCACTTCCTCATCCCCTCTGTTCACTTCACCAACATGCCCATTGAAGTCCACTCCAATCACTAGTCTCTCACCCTTGGGTACAGTCACCACCACTTCATCCAATTCACTCCAAATTTTTTCTTTCTCATCCATCGCACACCCAACTTGTGGAGTATATGCACTAACAACATTCATCATTACACCATCAATTTCAAGCTTCATAAACATCACTCTATCAGACACACTCTTCACCTCCAAAACACTCTTGGCATACTGTTCTGTTAGGATAACCCCTACCCCATTTCTTCTGCCATCCACACCATGATAGAACAATTTGAACTCACCTCCTATACACTTGGCCTTACTTCCCTTCCATCTGGTCTCTTGCACGCGCAATATATCAACCTTCCTTCTCTCCATCATATCAGCTAGCTCTCTCCCTATACCAGTCATCCTGCCAACATTCAAAGTTCCTACCCTCAGTACTACACTCCTAACCTTCTTCCTCTCTTCCTGTCTACGGGCATGCCTTCCCCCTCCTTTTCTTCTTCGGCCAACAGTAGCCCAATTTCCTCCAGCACCCTGTTGGCTAACAGTACTGGTGATGGTCGTTGTTAACCCGGGCCTCGACTGATCTGGTATGAAAATATTAAATGTTCTCGCATCAGTAATTTGGCAGAGGTTTTATGCCGGATGCCCTTCCTGATGCAACCCTCCCCATTTATCCAGGCTTGGGACTGGCACAAAGAAATGCACTGGCTTGTGCATCCCCAGTGGCTGGGTTCTATCTGTGATGGCTGTAAATACCTAGCAAACCTGGAGGCATCCCTCTACAAGCCTGAAGTATGCAGTGAGCAATACATTGTCATAAGTCAACCCATATGAATGCAACATCCTCATACAGACAAAATAAAACTGTCATTCATAGATGCCATTAAAAATACTACCCAAGTCCTAGAGCCCTTAGGACTAGGGTCAGTAAACTCCCCAAATACATTTACTATACACATACTCTCGTCAACATGTCACCAACAACATACTTCTCCCATGTCTAGTATGCATAACACAGCTTCTGGAAACATCTTAGTAACTGGTGACTGTTGTTAGACACACAGACTCCATGCTCACTAGGCTGGACAGGGATAGTATTACATTTAGTTGCCTCTTGGGAGCCAGGATTGCAGACATATCAAGGACTCTCAAGACCCTTTCTACTACCAAGTATGATACATGATAGTAGTCTGTGTGGGAGTAAATGACCTGGGGCAAAATTCATTGAAGGTCATGCAGAAAGATATACTGGAGTTTGCTATGCATACTTTGCAGTTAAGCTATGATAAAGGACAAATTACTATTCCAGGGACAAAAATTCAAAGGGGGATATACCAGGTGACTCTTTGTCACCTCTGCTCTTTTGTCTTCCCCTTAACCCATTAAGCTGTCTGCTTAATAGATCAGATCATGGCTATAATTTGTCTCCCAGAAAGCAACAAAGCGTAAATACTTCTCATCATCTCTTTGTAGATGATTTAAAACTGTATAGCTCATCAGATGAGGAATTGAAAGCACAGCTGCAAGTAGTCAAAACTTTTTCAAATGATATAAGAATGTTATTTGGTCTTCCTAAATGTGCAAAAGTAACCTTTAAAGCAGGAAAGCTGCAGCACCAAGAATACATCAGTTTGGGACAAGAATGTGATATAAAAGAACTTGAGCAAGAGGGAGTGCATCAATATTTGGGAATTGACGAAGGAGCAACAATAAAACAGGAATAAATGTGAATAAAACATATTTATTTATTTTATTTATTTTACATTTGTTGACCAGGATAGTCCGACTAGATACATATCCATTTTCAGCGGGGGCCCGGGGATAAAAGCTCCAAGGTAGTTACAAAAGCAAACATAATATAATACAAATTAAGCACAGTTTACAGACTTTGTTGAGACATAAAAGTTATACAATTTCACAAATATATGAAGTAGTTGAACAAATACAACACACGTAAATTACAGGTGAAATGGTATTGGTACACAAATATTGCTAAAAATTTTGTCAGGCTTTGAGCAAGAACATAACCAGTGAGAATTGAAATACTGCTTGAGACTTTTCTTGAATTGAGTTAGGGTAGTCTCTAGAGTAGCTAAGTAACTTAGTAAGGAATATTTTAGAATACTTAAATTAATCCTGAAAAGTGTTGACATATAGGAACAAGCTTCAAGATATAAACCAATTTGCTCTTTCTGTCCTAACTTACACTTTCGGGGTGATTGACTGGTCCCAAAAGATGTTCGATAGATTAGGCAGGAAAACAAGAAGGATGTTCATGCTCATCAAATGATTTATAAAAATCAGTGTTTACCAAGGTTATATAGACCCCATTCCAAAGGAGGAACGGGCCTCCTTGAAATTGATTACATACATAGATTTGCAGTCATGGGACTGCATACATATCTGCTGACCTCACAAGACCCAAACAGTGTGAAAGTTTTGAAACATGAGGAGAATGAATCTAAGATGGTTTCCCTGCTTAGTCTAACAGAAACATATCAACATCAAGAGGGAATGGAAATCAAACCAGAAGTAGATAAAAATTAGGCAACAACTGAATGTGCCAAAAAACAAAAGAAAGAATAAAAGGTGAAGGACCAGATGAGAAGGCAAGAAATGTGGAAAATGCATAAATGTAGTTGCAAGTATAGAAAACTCCTGGAACAACCTCATGTTGATCAGGATCAAATACAGGAATGGTTAAGGAGAGGCAAATTCAAACCAAAAGATGAAAGGTTAATATTGCTGGCCCAAGATACTGGATTATGTACATGCTGGTTTACAAAGTCCATTGAACATGTGGGAGAAATAGACAAATGTAGGTTTTGTAAAACGGAATTGGAAACAGTTGCACACTTTGTTGATGGCTGTGATATACTAATGGCAGAAGGACTGTATACTGAAAGACATAATAATGTGGCAAGACTGTTGCACTAGGGATTGTGTAAACATTACAATACTGAAGTAGCTGAAAAATACTGGCAACATGAGACACAAAGCATCATAGAAAATGCTGAAGTTTACATCACATGGGATCACCCATTACCAAGAGTTCAAAAAAAACAGATGTGAGAAAACCAGATATAGTGGTCCATGAAAAGAAGAAAAAAGCAGCATTGATTATTGAAATCACTACACCTGTAACTACGGTGTCTTGTATACAGAGAGACGCAAAGTCATAAAATATCATGATTTGCAGGCAGAAACGGGAGCAACGTAGAAGAAATATACCCAGACAGTTCTAGTAGTAGTAGGAGCAATGGGTCTTATAAAAAGAGTCTGCAATCATATTTAGATATGTTACAAATGGTTTACTATTGATATCTCGACATCGGAATGTACGCTTATGAATTTATTTGAACTACAGATGTTCAAATAGTTCATATAAGTACATTCCAAATGTTCGAATGTTATATTTACAAATGTCCTGTGCATTCGCAAATATAAACGTTTGAAGGGATGTACAGAGATCACGGTACACTGTGGTTAGGGAAATACATCCCTTTCTTCGCTGTAGTGTGATCTTGGAGTTAGAATATATAGTTAGGAGGTGTGGGGGTGCAGGGGGGGCTTTTCCCCTGCATAAACGGGATGCGAGTTGCAAGAGGTTGGGACTTATGACAAGGGTGGTACTGTCGTTAATTGCCAAAAATGTTGAATTCAACATGTTTGGCAATTACTGCAGATTTACAACTAACTGATCAGTCGTAAATACTGCCTCAATCCCAACTCCTTATAGCCCACAATATACTAAACAATCCTAAATCCTGCCCCATCCCTTGCAAATTCTCTGACACTTTATACTCCTCAATGCCCACTAAGAAGTACTAATCAATACTTTCTTGAAGTTCATAAGCCAAACAAATCCTTTGGGAAAATACTCTATTGTTACTCAGTTGCAAAAAATTGGAACACACTCCCTAGAGCCCTTAAACTACTTAAAGACAAAAATGCCTTCAAGAAACAGCTTAAATCTTTTTTCCTATCAAACTGGATATGTTCATGCTCTAAACTAATACCCAAGAAACATTCAGGGATAACCTAACTTAACTGTATCACTTCTAGCTCTCTCCCTCTTACTACTACCTACACATTTTTTCGTCATATTCCATATTAGTTAGCTCATGTTACACTCAGTTCCCATGATCCCTTATTACTGTTCTTTAATTTATTTATTAACTTCCAAAGTTCACACAACTTTATCTGTATATTTACTTACTTCATGCCTAGTACCTTGGTTCAGCAATGTATCGACTTTAGTCTTACCATATTTCTGCTTAGTTTCTTGCCATACTACATGAAAATTTTCATATATGTTTTGTATTGTATTTTCATCCGTTCTGTATATTCCTTTATTGCATGTTATGTAATTACTTTAGAAGTATGTATACTTAAAATGTGATCTGTGTTTATCTTTGTTCTTACTATTTGTTTACTTAAAACTTTTTTTTTTGGGGAGCTTTTCTCCTCGGGTTTCTGCTGAAAAAGGGCTTCTAAGAACCCAGACAGACTAACCTGTTTAACAAATGTAAAAATAAATAAATAAATAAATAAATAAATAATTGTCGATATTTAAGTACGAAATAATTTAGAATTTCATGCATTCAATAGTAAATCGTTACTAATACATACGAATTGCAGAAGGAGTCATTACTGGGCACATTGCGAGTGCTGCGAAGAGCACTTCTGGCTAACATCAAGGACTGAAACAATCCTAATTTCATTAGCTTTAATCATACTTTGAATTAGGAATGGGGTCCATTCCAGTCATGGTATTAGAAACCCAAAAGGCTTGGAGAAATAAAAAAAAAGAGTTTGCTATGCACACTTCAGTCAGGGTAAAACTCTGGCTCTGAATGACATTCTCTACTCACTCATTTTGATTCAGTGATTAAAGGAAAATATAACTGGATTCAACAAGTAGCTAAGCAGCTAGTATCATTCCAGGGAGATCCAGTTTGTGTCACTCTGGGATGAGATGATCAGCAGTCCAACTTGCTTTGCAGAGGATTGTCTACACCTCTATTTCAATGGTTTCTCCATACTGAACAAAGCCTTTGCTTCCTCCATTGTGCATTTTAAGCAGAGTTCATTTAATGAACATATCAAATTGACAAACAAATTGAATACCAAATTAGGAGTCATCAAGGTGGCCTTTCTCAATGCTAGAAGTCTTAACAATGAACTCCCTGATTTGCATGAGCTTCTGCATTGGGAATGTGCCTGTATTTGTGTTGTTACTGAGACACGATTCAAATGAAAAGAGAGAACTCCCTCTTTGGCTGGGTTTTGTGCCCATCATGCCTTTAAATCCACTGATAAACGCAGTGGAATCTTGGTGTTCATCAGTGAAGGTGTCCCTTCAAATGTGATACCAGAGATCCCACCACTGAACTCACAGAATTCCAGCTCACCTTCTGGAAGTCAAACTTCCAACTTACAGCTTGTTATCAACTCCTATCTATTGTACCACATAATAATGCAAACTTTCTGGCATCCCTTGAAAGTATCCCTATAAGTAGTGGCTAATTAATCCTTTGTTATTTCAACTATCCCTCCATGGACTGGAGTACCTACACTACCAAAGTATGCTTTGCCTAGTGCTTCTTGGACTGAGTTAACAAGAACTCACTGGATCAACTTGCCGTCAATTCCACTAGAGGTAGGAACATTCCTGAACTGGTTATTACAAATTTATCTCTAGTCTGTTTCATCCCCTGGTCTGTCCCTCCCTCATTAGGTCAGACCACCTACTGGTTACCTTTATCCTCAAAACATTGACTCTTCTTGTAACCAACACCACCCTCTTTACAGACCTCATACAGACAAATTCTTTACAATTATATGCCATAATTCACCTATCAAACCCCATCACCCCATAGTTGATCTGGAATATGCATCTACTTACACTAAGGACCTTTATGTTTATTTATGAAATTCCATTGACTTGTCAGCCCCGACTAGAATCAAATATAGTGTTAAACTCGAAAACAAACAGTCCTGGTGGTCAGCTGATATGAACAAATTGTGTAATAGAAGGAATAAACTGCTCAGATTATTAAGGTCAGAACCCCTCTTTGTGAAGATAATATTAAAAAAAAAAAAAAAAAAAATGAAGGCAACCATAAAGGCCAGCAAAGTATCCCAGGGACCCAGAACAGCAACTAAAGCAATGGATAACTGCATGCTCTTTTTCAGTTATGCTTGAAAATTAAGAAATAAATCACAACACTGCTCTTAACTTTTCCATAATAGTGCCTCTCACTCAAACCCAAAAGACATTTCTAACATACTAGCAAAGAAGTTTGCATCCATCTTCTCCCCTGAAACTATCATCATAACTCGAGTCATTCCTATGTCCCCCTACCATCATCACCAAGGGTGATATCTCATGGTACTCTCAAGAGCAAAAACTTCTTCCCTTGGTCCCAACAATATACTCAGCTGCCTAATAAACATGGACTCACTGATCCCCTACTTAAACTGTTCAACCTAAACCTATCGACAGGCTTTGCCCCTGAATCTTCATGCATTGCAGTAGTAATACCTTTCCATAAGGTTGGACTCACCATGGAAACTACAGACTTATTAGCCTTAAGACTCTTATCTGTAGAGCCATGGAGTACATCATTACTATTCCTAATAAATCACAACATCAAAAATCTGATTAGGCTTGATCCACAACAATTTGACTTTGTAAAGGATAGGTCATGCCTGCTATATCTTGTGCTGTTTATCTTGATTTGGCAAAGGCATTTAACACCGTTTGATAAAACATAAATATGCCTATGGCATTAAACATTGAGCCTTATGTGGTAAGTTGGACAGCAAACTAGCTCTAGGACAGAATGCATGTTTTCAGAGAAAAGGAGACCAGTGGTGTCCCCAGGGATCTGTGTTGCCCACCCCCTTCCTGTTTGACATTTATTTCTCTGACTTCCAAACTATTAACACTGATCTCTAGTTAACAGTACTTGCTGATATCTGTAAGCTGGGTGTAGCTGTAAAATCAATTCAAGATACTTATGCACTTCTAAATGGATTAACATGAGTAATAACATGGTACACTGAAAAAGGGCTTAAACTAAATGCCAACAAGTGCCATATCATCCCTGAATGGAAACAACCAATTATTGCTTCACCCTACCACATGGACAACACTTCACTATTAAGGAAGTCAGTAATTAGAGACCTGGGCACCAGGGTTGATAGCTCCCTTTGCCTTGATCACAGTGTAGCACGTGTGGTTAGGCATTCCTTCTATATCTTGCAACTAATTATTAGTGGCATTTATTCTAAAACCAAGGAAGTAATTTTCCCCTTACTCTTTGGCCTGGTCAGTCCCGGGCCACCTACTAGGCATGTCAGAAAACTTGACAAAATGCAGAGGTTCCTGTCAGAAATGATATTTTGGCCAAAGCATAGCTACTAGAAGAGATTCAAAACCTTGTCCCTCTACTGAGTGTCATACAGGCTCCTGAGCAGGGAGAGATCTGTGCTTATCTTACCCTGCCCTCAGGGATCCTGACATCCTTGACCTCCTTTTTCTCGGTAAGTCAAATAGGTCAACCAGCACTAGAAAAAGAGATCTCAACCTAAATCAAGAAATAAATATAACTGTGATGGAGGGTGCATTCATCACCCAGTGTCTTCCCTGACAGCTGCCTATAGTGTATATAGATGACAACATGAAGAAAACAGAACATTAATTGAAGGCAGAATGAGGGAGTGGAAGAAAGACCTGAGCTGCAGTCATATGGGCCTTCAACTTCCAGCTGTAAATTTGGTTATCTCTGCAGAGAGAGAACAAAGTGGAAAAGTGAAATTGCATAAGCTGTCATAGCTTTCAAGGGAGGTTAGATTTAAGAAAAATGTAATAAAGCTAACAAGGAAAATGAATATGCTTGATCTTGTAATCATCAACAAGAGGGCAGTAGGACTAGATGAGAGGCAGGTGACAGGGAACATTGACCTTGTTACATTATATTTCAGGTTCTCCGGGGTAGGGGTGGATATTCATCTTTGAAGGAGCTGTTGAAAAGGCTAATGTATAGGAATATAGGGGAATGGGGTATACTGATATTAATTGTCATACTGTGTGATGCAATAAAGAAATACTGGATCAAGAATAAGTTCCTGTTTAAGATGAGACAAACAACATGACTAAAATGATTTAGGGGTACATTATGAAATAGGGGTGCACTTGTAAGGATGGGTGGTGAGTAAAGAGTAAAATATGTATAACTGCCAGGGAACAGACAGTACAGGCCATTTAATCATGCTCAAATGGATCTCTAGAAGCAAATGAGTAAAACACTAAGGATGGTCCTGATATTTGTTTTTCACATCTATACAATAAAATTATATAGTATGACATGTAAATAAGTGATCGAGAGGGAAGTAGAAAACAGTGGTAACATTATTTTTTATATCACACTTTAGCAGTAAATTGATATGAATGGTAGAACCTTAACAAGAGGAAGTATGGAGGGACAAATAAGGTAAGAGAGTACATATAAGGAGGAGAATTTCAACAGAAAGGTTACAGAGATCCAGTGGACAACCCAATCTCCAGTGTACTGAGAGATGGCAGATGTGAATAAATCACTGACAAGAACTATGTAGTCTCTCTTTGGAGATATGAGTGGCTTCAAATGACTTTAAGGTGGCAATAAACATGTAAACGATGGTCAGGGAAGTAGCTGATAGAGGCTGGGTGTTGGATAAATGATAAGAAAGAAAAATGGTGACTAGTGGGGTAGACTGGTTTCACTGCTGGGACCCATGTAACTTAACATATTTGTGTCAGGTGTTAAATTAGGTCAGAGAACAAGGTCCACTTGTATGCAGATGACACCACAACTAGAACAATGTTTAAGACTGGGCATTAGTTCCTAATATGTTTCAGTGTGGCTTGCAAGGTGAACAGGTAAGTGGCAACTCTGACTCAGTGCAGAAAAATGCAAAGTCAAACCAAGCATAAACTTTGCAGTGTGGAGGGTGTGAAGTTCACTCCTTGAAATATGTTAGGCACATAGCACACTAATAAAATTTGAACTTTAAAATATGTACTACAAAATAATAAAATAGTAGGTATGCAAAGTCACATACTTTGGTAGGAAACATAAATGAATGATAAACCAGGAGTTGTTAAACTACGTCTGTTTAACCCATAGCTAGCTATTCTTATTAGTTTATTATTCTCAGATTTCCATTTCTAGTCTTACATTGTGAACTCTGGTCTTTGTATCACAGTATGACATACTTTATAGTGTTGTGCACCAGAAATATACGCATGACATTTGTAGGCCTATGGAGCACAGCAATGGATGGTAACTCTTTAATAAATACTTATGTTATACTTGCTCATTTAGCTTATGGACACCATCATAGATAGATTCAAATGAAAGAACACATTTGGGACACTGAGTCCATCCAAGTGTTGCCAGTAGTTCTATGCAGGTGAATTGCCCTTTCACATTTTTTAGTAGTCCCATGTAACTTTATTGTGGACCTACAGTACAACAGCTCTATAAAATGCAGTTAAGCATACTGTTGCCCTCTCTGTGTATGAGCGTTTCCTCATGCTAGCCTCAGATTTCTTCTTCTTCTTCTTCTTCTTCTGTAGCTACTCATATCATTGCTTCTAAGTACACTGGCATTCTGTTTCTTGAATATAGAGTGTACGCATATCTTACCTCGTATTTTTCTCCTCTTTCTAGTGCACACATTTTCAGTGTTCTGAGTCTGTCTTTATGCTCCATGTTTTTTATTCCCTTTGCCACCTTCATAATTGTTTGCCACACATGGTTAACCACCATGTTTCAAATATGGTTTCCAAAAATGAACAGAGCATTTCGCACAAGACTTCAGTACACCCAAACCCAGTATAATACTCGTGAGGATAACATCGATATCTCAACGGTCCACACCTATGTGACAGCATCCCATCATTCTGCTTACCTTTTTCATTGCTCTTTCACATTGCATATCATGGCTCATTGTAGGACTGGTTATGCAGCTTTGAACATTTTCTTCCTCTGTCCACACTACTAGCAGTCCTAATAATCTACAAATTGTCAAACAGTGTTTAAGCCTCTTTATATTCAAGACTGAATAGCAAGAAATAAACTCGACTCCAGTAAGTTTTTCAATGTTTGCTCAGACTAATGCAGAAAATATTTCAGGTTCAGAACAGGATGAAGTTGGAAACCATTAGTAAATGAACCAGCTGTAGGTAGGGACAATCAATTCATTCCTCAAACTAAAAGTAAGAAACATATCCCCAGAATTTCTGGATGTCCCAAGTTACCTTTAAAGCTTTGAAACCTAGTGTCCCATCCCATACCCCTTGAGGGTCACCAGGTCCCCTACACAGTTCAAATGAGCATAACAGACATTTCTAAATAATAAAATAAGGCTAGACCAAATATGAATGAGCTAGGCCCTCTTCTATCCCTCCTTCATACCTTTCTTTCTTTTTTCCCCTTCATTATATGCTATTCGTTCGTTGCAGTCTGTGCTCTTGTAGTGACTGGCTTTGTGCCTTGTCTTTCATTAGTTTTCTGAAGCTTTGTAGTGCCTTTTTTTGCTGGTAATCCCTGTAAGCATTAAAACAGTTCCTTTGATCTAGAATGCTCTTCAGGTCACAATTGTTTGATTGTGTAGTGCTGGCACTTCTAGAGGAATACCCCCCATTACCTCCGATACTTCCAAATCACTCCTAAACAAAAAAACTGAACCTGAATTTTGCTGGACCTGCCTGTTTAGGTTGCAGATACAAAACTTTAGCTTGGAGAATGAAACAAGCTGATCTGACAATTTTTAAGTCTTCATAGCAGTTTGAATAGTTACTGATACTGCTGTCTGCATGCAGTTAATAGTACATCCTGAGTTTGGGAGACGAAATCAAGATGCACTAAATAATTATTCAGAAACCAAACAATATTATTTCCTGAGACATACCATTTAAAAAAAAAAGTATGAAGATCAAAGATGTTTATTGATTTATTTAAGATTGTTTAGTAGGGTAGTGCACTGGTCAGTGGGAACCAATTACTAGGACAGTCCAGGTGAAAATTCACAGTGTTCACACTGATATAAAAGTAGATGTTATCTACAAAAATGAATGTACATGGCTTACAAGGAGCATCCAAAATAAACCAGTTGAGTACAGACAGGTACAGGTACAGAATTTGTGTGTGTGTGTGTGTGTGTGTGTGTGTGTGTGTGTGTGTGTGTGTGTGTGTCTGTGACTATATATATATATATATATATATATATATATATATATATATATATATATATATATATATATATATATGGGCCCTGTCAGTTAATCGAGTTTTAAGAAACTCAAAATTCATATAGTTGAGAGCAGATGATTGAGGTTTTGAAAACTCAAAACTTTTGAATGGAGATCACAGTACAGTGAGGATTGGGAAATGTACCCTTTTCCTTATTGTAGTGCATTCTCAGAGTTGGTATATATAATTTGCAGGGGGTGGTGAGGCACAGACCCCCCCATATGGGGGGTGCTTTCCCTCCTGCAAAAATGTAAAAAGGGTAGATTTTTGTGTTTTTTTTTGATGCTCGAGTTTATAGAAACTCGATTATATGGTCTTGACCATATGAATTTCGAGTTTCTGAAAACTCAATCATCTGACATAGACACACACACACAAACACACACACACACGTATGTATATATATATATATATATATATATATATATATATATATATATATATATATATATATATACATATGCATATATATATTTAATACCAATATAACTGGAAACAAGTGGCATACCTTAATGGTGAGCAATGACAGGCAGTCAGCATCTATAAACTTCAGTTTACCTTAATGGTGAGCAATGACAGGAAGCCAACAGATACAAAATTCAGTGTTTAAGCAAAGTTAATAGAGAGCATGAGAAAGGGAGAGAATGAAAGAAGAAGAAGGAGAAAAGGGGGGCAGTTTATAACTGAGATAAATGGAGAAGTGGCCAGAAAGTTTTTCATCAATGAGAGTGGATGAATGGAGAGGTGTAGGTTTTGTTGTGTCCTGCCTGTGGGCAAATGCATTTTGCTCAAGTCTGTATAAGCTGCAGTCTAAATTTGTCATGGGAAGGCAGTTCTTTTAGCTATAAAGACAGTTCATAGGTTAGTACTAGGCTAACTGCCCTTACGAGCCATTTTAAGCCTAGCCAATTATCCCCTGTGAGATCCAGACCCTGCACATTTTGCTTGGAAGGCAAACACCTTAGCCTTTAGGTCATCCTCCTAACCTCCTAACACTGAATCCCACAGTTTTGTGCAATAATGATTGTAGCAGTATAGTTTAGTTACAGGAGTCAGCAGATTGGTTGTCAGTTGAGAAAAATGTCTCAGGTTGTGTGAGAGGATTTTTGGGAAGCATTTAAGTGCAAGAGGAAAAAAAGTGTTTTAGGCACAGGGTTTTATATTCCGGTGAGCTCAGCAAAAGGTCATCCCTCTGTTTAATTGAAAGCTATGTGGTTCTAGAAAGTGTGAGACAATGATGCTCATTGAGTGATGAGTTAGTAATGAAACAATATAGGAATTATGTCATACAATGATATCAGTACAG
This sequence comes from Protopterus annectens, assembly GCF_019279795.1. Lineage (NCBI taxonomy): Eukaryota > Metazoa > Chordata > Ceratodontiformes > Protopteridae > Protopterus > Protopterus annectens. The sequence continues at coordinate 554,811,191 of NC_056741.1, read as the reverse complement.
TTGTAAAGATACAATCTGCCTAACTGCAAGAATGTATGATGCAACTCCCATTATGCTAGGATGTGCAATCTGAACATAGCTGGGGGTATGAAAAATTGTAGAAAGGAATATCAGTCTGTTTATACAGTGCGAGGACAACATGGTGAGCCTGTGCCCACATACCATTCTATGTCTATCCTAATGTCTAACAGACTGCAAATGTAGGAATCAGACTGCAAATGACAGACACAAACGCACACACACACACACACACACACACACACACACACACACACACACACACACACACACACACACACACACCCTGTATAACTCTATTGGTTGTCTTCTAATAGCACCCAGTGACTGGCAATCTCCCAAACTGTAGTCATAGGTGCAGGATCTTTTTTCTTTGTGAGTTAAGTTTGAACTTCTTAAATATTTACTTAGGTTTTGCCTCCAGCAGGAATTGTTTTGTTAAAATGCATAGGCAATGTGCTGTGGTAAAGTGTGTGTGGTAACATTTGTAAGTTTATCTGCAGTCAGGTGTAATCACAACAGGCGTGTCAGCTGAAATGGGGTTACCTTAGGCCAAATGGGTGCAAGGGGATGAGTATTTCAATAATAAAGTTCTGTTGCATATATTTTGTGTGTAAACTGCGTTTTGACTGTGAAACAGAGTACAAATACAATTTTACAGATGCCATTTGTATATGCTGCTCTTGTTGGAGGCCATGTGCAGGTACTTGTAAAGCCCTCAGTAGATATAGGCCATAATTAGGTTAATTGCATTCCTGCACTTGTTCTCATATGCATGGTATACTAGTGCTGTGTGTAGAAATGGTTTTTGAGAAGAAGACACTTTAGAACATGCAACTGCTGTATATGGCACCATTATGCATAACAGGTGTACAGAAACTGTGGGGGAGATTGCATTACAGCTTGGATATATGTAATCTGTCTATTGCTAGCTGCCTTACAGATATGACTTTATGTGCTTGTATTATAAAAAAAAAAAAAAAAATCACTGCTATAGGCAATGACACACCTGTAGGACACAAGCACAGAATATGTCTGTGTGAAAGTGCTTGCCACAATCTGAAGCTGAAAAACTCAACTTTCTACCATTGGAGGAAATACCTCCATTGCACCTGTAGGCCATGTGCCCTAATATGGGTTATACCCCTATCTACACCCTTTGTCCCTGTTTGTATACGTAGTCAGACTACCTGCTTATACATACATCTCTGTGCAGTCAAAGGCATGCCATGTTCAAGGTTAACCACTGTCAGTCATTATACAGATACTACTTGGCAGTGGTGTTTTGTTAGAAGGTATTGCCAGATATCATCAGCTGCAGACAGGACAGGACATGCACACTGTCCACCTTTCTTTCTTGCAGGGGACACAACATACCACAGTTATAGGAACAATATCTGTAGGTATATACGTTTGTGTGTGTGTGTGCGTGTGTGTGTGTGTGTGTGTGTGTGTGTGTATGTATATATATATATATATATATATATATATATATATATGTAGATATTGCTATATTATATGGTGTATATGTACACACACACACACACACACACACACACACACACACATATATATATATATATATATATATATATATATATATATATATATATATAAGTCTTTCGGATTTTCCCAGTTAGGGGTCGCCACAACGGAACTCCGGTCTGCTCATGATTGGCAGTGGATTTTACGATGCCGAGTTGCCAGCCCGATGCCCAAGGCATGCCCATTCACGCTCGCACCTACCTGCATGTCTTTAACGTCACTCGACCACGGGGAGGACATGCAGACTCCACACAGAAGGTGCTCCAGCTGAGAATCGAATGGGAGAACCTCTTGCTCTGAGGCGACAATGCTAACCGCTGCACCACCATGGCAACTATATATATAGATACATATAATTTATATATATATATATATATATATATATATATATATATATATATATATACAACGTGGCACGTAAAAATCTACTGCCAATCATTAGCGGACTGGAGTTCCGCTGTGGTGACCCATAACCGGGAAAAGCCGAAAGACACAACAACAACATATATACATATATGTAATGGGCAAAATAATGGGCATCTACCAGCAGCACACAGGCATGTCAATTGTATTAGGGTATGTTTATGAAATCTACTGATGTGCTTATCCTCACATAAGTTATTATTTCCTCACGCAGTATTTTGTCTGTGAAACACAAGTTACTAAACCGCAAGTTTTTCCATGCAAAATATGAGATCTTGCTGCAAAATCTTCATCCCCATGGTCAGTGGATGATCAGACATGTTAAATTTATTTGGCCATATTATGACCATATCTGATGAGATGTGGTCAATGAGATAAATGGTGTCAGTTTCTATGGCAGAAAGTATAATCAGGTCATATACTGAGCCACTGATATTATATATGCTGCCAAAGAACATGCTGGATGCCTGGCACAGGAGCTTAGAGTGATAGGAGGTGGTCTGTCAGCTGAACCACCATTAACAGAGATAGAGGAGATCCTTGTCTGTCTACATGGAGAGTCTTGAGTCATCCTTAGGCCATGGTAGAAGTTTGGACAATGGGAAAGAACTGCAGAAAGTTCTGGGAATCTCCAGTGTTGATGCCTCAAGTGTGTATCTTGAAATATATTAGAATTCCATCAATACAAAGTAAGATTTATCTTATTACATTCTACCTCTGTACAAAATAGTGATTATTCATTCACTGGGATTAAAGTAATAGTGATGGGTCATAATTATTTGGAACATTTCTCTTTGGTATCTTCACAAATTATGTTTTATTAGGCTCCTCCACTGAAGACGGCCATGGTGGTGCAGCAGTTAGCATTGCCACCTCACAGCAAGAGGTTCTCCAGTTCGATCCCAGGCTGGGGTGCCTTCTGTGTGGAGTCTGCATGTCCTCCCTGTGGTTGTGTGGATTTCCTCCGGGTGCTCCGGTTTCCTTCCACATCCCAAAGACATGCTGTAGGTGGATTGGACACTCTAAATTGGCCCTAGGTATGAGTGCATGCATGTGTGTGCCTTCTGTGGAAGGTTGGGTGCCGGGCTGGCAACTCGACACTGTAAAACTTCACTGCCAATCATGAGCGGACAGGTGATCCACTGTGGTGACCCCTAGCCGGGAAAAGCCGAAAGAAGAAGAAGAAGAAAGATTAGGCTCCTCCACTGTGGATATACTGCTGCCTGATGTCATAGACAGCTCTGACGTTGACAATGATGGCAGTCAAAATTTGACACTGTCAGGGGGCAATGTGCCAGTGATGAATACAGGTAATGTGGAATTCAGATCCCCACTCAGGTCAGTGGGCATGGCCTGTGTGCTTAGAAAACCCACTGCAGAAGTACAAGAAGAAACTGAAGATGAAATACAGAGGCAGTTATTATGCCAGTGGCCACAGACACCATTCTACTGGCCTTCCTGAGCTACTCATCTTTGTGTCTGCAACCCAATGAATATGCAGGGCTATCATAGAGGGATAGGCTAACAAAACATAAGTCTTTGTATGAGGTGGTTTTACTTCCTAATTCCCCCAAATCATCTCTTTCACCCAGTGTTTGAGGACTTGCTTGTGCAAGCCAGCCAGAGTCAGACTGATATAAGGGATTTCTTCTGAGAAGTTTTGTAGGTTGCAACACTTTCTAACCTTCTCTTGCAATCAGTCCTGCTATGACAAGTTCTGCTGAATGAGACACTCCAGCAGTTGTCCAATCCTTCCTGTTTAGAGTTGCCTGTTTGAATGATAATTGATCCCATCTCACCAACGGTACAGGCAGATGTAATGTCTATATCTCAGTGGACAAGTATCAACTGTTCCATTAGTTTACAAGTATAGATGTCCGTTGGACAGGTGTAAGGATTTCAGGTATGAATGTTATGCTAAACTGAACAGATCTTTTTTACTGGATGCTTTGTCACTGGCTTCCATTCTTATGTGTTTAGGTAAAATACAGAGTTCTGATATAGAACAGAAATCACTACGTCTGATTTAAGATCTGGCTAAGTGACAAAAATCAAGATAATTCACACTTACTGGTGAACAAACAGGATGATCAGGATGATGAATGTATTGCCTAAGGCAAATTAACAGCACCTATCTTTAATTTATTTTATTTATTTATTTATTTTACATTTTTTACCAGGTTTTCCCGACTGAGTTAAGTAGCATTTTTTCAGCAGAGGCCCTGGGAGAAAACTCCACATGTTCTACAGATTGTCATTTACATAAATAAGTAAACAATCAACAACTTGTTTACAGAATTTCTATTTTTTCTGCTTATGTCCCATAATGTGTACTGACATTGTCTAGGAGCACATGCAATTCTGTTATACCAAGAGGCGTAGCACATATTGATATTGCATAAATGTTCTGTCACAAGAAATTTTATAAAGATTTCGGTTAAAATCTAGAGGAGCACCTAGAAATCAATGTTTTGGTTTACTGACAGACAAAGTGGAGCCAGTCATTACATTTTTGAGAAGGAAACGTATAGACTGGGTTAAGACCATATATTTAGTCTCCTTTATTTTATTTTTAAGAACGTGTCTGAGTCAGTGTACATGTTAGGAAAGTTGGGGGACTTTAGAAGTGTTAAGAACATTGCCAGGTGGGTGGGTGGAAATTGGCTTAACTACACACGAGCAGCAGATTTTAGATATTTATGACACGTATAAAATTTTATTTATATAACACCACAAAGACAGCTGTTAAAGATTTTCCTGTAGCCAAGTTTTGTTAATAATGTGAGTCACATACTCCAATTTTTTTTCTTTGTACTACTTGAAGTATGCATTATTTATTAAATGTGTTTTATTTACTAATCAGCTGAGTGAGAATGAATGAAGAAGAAGAAAGATTCAGTGCACTCAAATGATATGTTTTGGGTTTACTTTTCCTGCTGTTTGCAGATGCCATTAAAATTCACTAAATTGTTATTAAAAAAGCATTTTAGGGCATTTATATAAATAATTACAGTTAAATGACATGCAGAATAGTGTAATGTGTGACAACTAAACAATAATGCAAGTAAAACAAAAATCTGCACATGAGAAGTGCGAAAAATAAAAAAAAAATGTCTTACTGGGGTCAAATCCAGTACCTTGTAAGAAGACTAGGGATTAGAAGTTGTCTTACATGGTAACTTAAGGAAATTAATCCAGTGAAGAATGTACAGCAAGCAAAATACATGCTGGGATGCATAACAAAAAAATGAAGGAATCAACAGGTATAACAAAAATGTCACTTTCTTGCTCTGTGAGCCCCATGCAGACTTAGTTGAAGTAATGATAATCTGGAGACCATGTAAATAAGGATGATAAAGGGTCTCCAGCTCACATTATATGAGAAATACCTAAAATCATGCTCATTGTTCAAAATAAGGAGATAAAAATGTAGGCTCTCAAATACTGAGGAAGGGTAACTGGTGTCCTGTGTAGACTAAATGAAAATAACAGTTACATAAATGTATAACAGTTGCAAATCAAAGACGCATAGGGAACATCAGGAGAGAAATAACAAAAGAATTTTTAAATCAACTTTGTTGAACCAAACAGGACCAAACCACAGCGTGCAATAAAAGTCAGCAAGTAAAAGGCCATCAACAAATGAGTTCTAAGCATAATATTTAACAGTAAAATCTAGTCTTCATATTACTGCAAAAATGAGACAGGGCAAAATGGATTGCCTAGCAATTAGTTTTTGAGAGAGTGCACTGTATGCTTAAGCAGATACTTCAAATGACTGGTTATACAGGCTTTACTAAGCAGGATATATGCATATCCCATCAGCTATTAAGTGGTGGCAAGCACCAGTTTGTTACCCTTGCATCCGAACAAACAAGCTTATACTGAATCTTAAAGATACATTACATCTTGTGATGGAGCTTGGTAACTAACACGTTACATTTCTGTGATGGAGCTCTGTGACTAACACATAACATCTTTGCAAGAGAGTTTATAATGCATTACATCTCTGTGATGGAGCTCTGTGACTAATGCGTTACATCTTGTCATGAAGCTCTGTGACTAATACGTTACATTTCTGTGGTAGAACTCTGCGACTAATGCGTAACATCTTTGTGAGGGAGTTTATAATGCATTACATCTCTGTGATAGAGCTCTGTGACTAATGCATTGCATTTTAGTGGTGCAACTCTATGACTAAGGTATTGCGTCTTTCTGTTGGAGCTCTGTGACTAATGCATTACATCTTTGTGGTAGAGCTCTATTACTAATGCATTACATCTTTGTAGTGGGGCTCTGTGACTAATGCATTACATCTTTGTGGTGGGGCTCTGTGACTAATGCATTACATCTTTGTGGTGGGGCTGTATGACTAATGCATTAAATCTTTGTGATGGAGCTCTATGACTAATGCATTACATCTTTGTGATGGAGCTCTGTTACTAATGCAGTACTTCTCTGTGACAGAGCTCTTTGACTAATGCATAACATATTTGTGGTGAGGCTGCATGATGAATGCATTACATCTTTATGGTGGAGCTCTATTACTAAAGCATTATATTTGAATGATAGAGCTCTGTGACTAATGAGTTACATCTTTATGGTGGAGCTCTGTGAATAATGTATTATGTCATTGCATGAAGCTCTGGAACTAATGCATTACATTGCATTACATTGCATTAGCTTTTAATGGTGGAGCTCAGTAACTAATGCATTGTATCTTTGTATTGGAGCTCAGTGACTGATACATTAGTTCTACTATAAGTACTTGGGTCCCAAGTGTTTAATGATAACTATTTTGAAGCCAGGGACACAATCATCTTGTAGCTTGTATAGTATGTTGCTCATATTTGATCTTGAACAGGAGTTCAGGTAAGCAGGTGCCACACCTTACCTGAACACATTATTCAAGTTTGAGCAAAGTAAGCACCCAATAAAGAGGGAGTGGATGTGTAGAGTAGGGCAGTGAATGGGAAGGGGATTTATTTTTAGGGAGTGGGAGGGGGAGTTTAGGGTTATGGAGGAGGAGGAGGATTTTAGGGTTAGGGAGAGAGAAGAAAGCTTTATGGCTGATGAGTAGTAGGAAGGGAGCTTTAGGGTTAGGGAGGAGGAGGGTAGTTTTAGGGTTAGGGAGTGGGAGGGTAGTTTTAGGGTTAGGGAGCAGGAGGGTAGTTCTAAGGCTAGGGAGCGGGACTTATTCCTAGCAAAGGTTTTTAACCACCATGTGTACCACTTTGAAGATATCATCTTTCAGGTATTTGTGCAACACTGTTAGAAGATTGAACATGACCTGTACATAAGACACTGTTACCCGAACCCCTGTATGTTTCTCTGTCTTTTTTTTTTTTGTGTGTGTCATAGGCAAGTATAATACGATCTACAAAATGATGTCTTTGAGATGAGTAACCAGTGATGTACAATTTCCTAAACAAGTTTTTAAGGTTGGTTATGGAAGTAACAACAGTATGATTTCAGGAGAATGCTGAAATGCTTATTTAAAGTCATCATGACTGAAATGTTATGGCACTTAAGTGTAGCGATGTATTACAGGACTAAAGTGGTAAACCTCAGATGTCTCAAGTTACAACAAGATTTATAGATACTGAACAGGTTTAGAGGTCAAGAGTAGCAACTTAATTACAGTGTTTCAGCACAGTCTTTCCATAGGAACCCCTTTAACATTAGCTTCTCTTGAATGCAGAGCAAATAACACAATTGTTAAGGTGAAGACTGATGGTAAAGAGTGAGCCTTACCTTGTATCTATGTGGAGCAACAAGGGTTCAGAGAAACAGTTATTGTACATTTATACCAGATCTTTGTCATAGGGTCACAATAAGGGCTTTGCATAACTGACTAATTTTGATAAATATCTTTTTTATGCAGGAGTTTCTACATGAATTACTAAACTGAATGAAAGTATTCTGTAAACTCAAGAAAGGTAAAAAAGTGAGAAAAGTAAAAAAAAAAATTGTTGCTTTTAACCATGGAATGTAGCAGATATTGCCCTGACATGGTCTATGCTGCTTCTCTGCCATTGATAAACCAACTTGAGAAGGGTGGATTCGTTTCCCCATAAGAGTACAGAGTCTTTGCATTCTTAAGTTTAGAGCAATACAGATTTGATGTCTAAAGAAAGTGTGGAATTAGGCATGTCATGTCTACATTGCGTTTTGATATATATATATATATATATATATATATATATATATATATATATATATATATATATATATATTTTTATATATATATATATATATATATATATATATATATATATATATATTTATATATATTTTATATTTATATTATTTAAATAAATAAATATATATATATATATATATATATATATATATATATATATATACACACACACACACACACACACACACACACACACACACACACACACACACACACACACACACACACACACACAAGGGATATAATTTTATGATCCACAGATGAAGATTGCAACTACATGGGCAATGTTCTTGACAGATCTCAGCCGTAGGGGTGAGAGATGGCATTTACTCTTGGTGCCTTCCTACCCAAGAAAAAAGGGAATATAGCACACAGTTCAGCCAATGAAAAATCCTTGTCTAAGATAGCTATATCATTTTTGGAAAGGAAAAGGAAAGAGAAGCTTTACAAGAAACAGCCAACAAGGCCTTATCTTGAGCCCTGTGAAGGTACTACTGATATAAGCAGTACAAGAATATAGTCATTGTTTGGTTTATGTTATACTGAGTTGAACAAAACACCTTCTTTCATATTTCATAATGTCTATTCATTTTTGTGATTTCCCCACATTCACAGTGTGAGGCTATAGCTTTCTTGTTTGTTTCCCCACCTTAAGCTCGTTACAAGCATCCCTCACTGTGAAGATACAAAGTAGTTCTTGTATGAAGCTTAACATTAGGCCAGGTTCTAATACTTCGTACAGAGTAATAGTTATCGATTTATACATTCCTCTTGATGTTTACTGCGGTGGTGGCGCTGCGATAGCGTTGTCGCCTCACAGTAAGACGTTGTCTTGTTCGATTCTCAGCTAAAGCATCATCTGTGTGGAGACATGCGTGAATGGGGGTACCTTCATTGAAGGTTGTGCGTCAGAGCTGGCAACTCGGTACATAAAAATCTACTGCCAATCATTAGCGGAACGGAGTTCTGCTGTGGTGACCCCTAACCGGGAAAAGCCGAAAGATACAACATACAACAACATTCCTCTTGATGTTTACATTGTTTTTACAGCCTGCAGACCTCATCCTACTTTTCAGTCTTTTCAGAATCTTTAGTGGCTGAGACCAGTTCAGAACAGGCCAGCCAACATTTCAGTTATAGAAATTCGATTTGGGTATCAAATGAATAATTTTTCCTGTCTCTGTTTTATGATGGGATTTCTAAATATGTTTCACTCTATCACTGTGCATTACCTGGATAATGTCTTAAGAGAGTACACATACCTTCATGACTTGGGGACTCGTATATTTAATGTCTAGTGTAACATCAAAATCTCCTTCCATAATAATGATGGCATACTAATGGTTAAGTTTGTTGTGAGTCCTGAACAACAGCTTGGAATGTTAAAGAGAATCTTTGTTAATACCATATTTATTTACCAAGATTAACTCCTTTCTGTGTATGTCTGTGCAATGCATTGCTATCCTATCTTCTTTGCCAATGAAATGGCAGATAAATCTATACAGAAGATTGTGTTTAGCTACAAATAATATGCACCTCTTAGAAGATCTGTGGCAACTCCATGTTTGCCATATGTGATTCAGTACATAGGTACTTCTACTCTAAAGTTTATTTTCTTTCAGAAGAACTCTTCCTGCACCCCAACAACCCAGTGTGTCAAATGTTTTCATTCTTCTGAGTTTATCTGCACCCCTCATAACAATTCAGTAAGTAAATTTAGGTCCTTGAAGAGACCGTTGTTCCTGCAGTGCCACCGGATGCAACAGTGAAAAACACCTTCTTCTTCTTTCGGCTTTTTCCAGGTTAGGGGTCACCACAGCGGATCATCTGTCCGCTCATGATTGGCAGTGGAGTTTTACGGTGTCGAGTTGCCAGCCCGGTGACCAACTTTCCACAGAAGGCACACACATGCACACACTCACACCTAGGGCTAATTTAGAGTGTCCAATCCACCTACTGCATGTCTTTGGGATGTGGGAGGAAACCGGAGCACCCAGAGGAAACCCACGCGACCACAGGGAGGACATGCAGACTCCCAACAGTGAAAAACACCACTTTATATTATAGTCACAAAAACAACGGTTTCAAGCAAGGCTCACAGAAATAATAAATAATCCTTAGGAAAACTGAAAAATCCTTTATTCTGTTGAACAGGTAAGTGCTTTCGCGGTTCAAATCCGCTTCATCAGACCAAATTAAAATCACAAATAAACTGACAAATATTTAAAAGACAGAACAACCAATCAAATCAACTGAAAAAATATATTATTTGTTATTCAAAGTACTCTCCACAAAAAGAAAAATAGACAAATATTATGCAGCACATATAATACAACACAGCAATTTAGCTAGCAATAGAGTAAATGTGACTGTTCTGCTGAAAGGTGGCAGACTGTAGAGGAAAAATAAGCTAGCTGGATACCTTTCCAGTTTAAAACAAGAATTAAGTAACCCCAATATTTATCTGACATTTCTTTACTGGGAAAATCAGACTGGGATAAAATCCTGTTTTCAGTGGAGGACTAGGGAGAAAACCTCAACACTGACATAATATGGTTACAGTTAAATAAAGTTATTACAAAGCCTAATACAGAAGCATGACATATTAACTAAGTAAAAATTCAACTTCAGTTCATACGGTGTGAACTTACACATAAATACTGCAAATTTTTGGACAGCTGTAACAAGCTAAATAAACATTATTAATAGAGCATTTACAAGTTGCAGTTCATAGAGATGACATTAAGCACACTGAGTACATTCTCTGGAACAGAGATGACTAGTTAAAAATATATTTGAATTTTGCCTAAGAATTAGATTTTAATAATTCCTTCTCTTTGAACTTAGTCAAAGTATGCTGATGGTGGAGGTAGGGAGGGAGGGACTAGTTCAGCCTGGGTTAGTGCAGGAGTAGAATCAGGTTTTATTCAGGTAGTCTTTTAGTAATAGTTTAAGTTGGAGAGATTAGAGGTACATCTAATTTGTAAAGGGGCAGAACTGCATTTTTAGTGACAGAGTATGAGTAGAGACTTTGGCCAGAGGATTTGTGGGGTTTATATATGCTGAGAAGATGTTGTTCATTAGATCAAAGTAGTCTATTAGGGTGAAAGGAATGGGGAATCGGAGTAAAAGCAGGGCAGTAATTGGCATTGTGAATACTGTTGTGTGTGGAAATAAACTGTATGTAATTTAAGTGGTGAGACAGTTAAAGCCAATTCAAAGCCTTAAGGGCAATATAGTGCTGGCTGCAGTATTGTTTGCTGGTGGGAACATTTGCAACCTTATTATTGCATGTCTCCAGCTTATTTTTAAAACTAGCCTGAAGATTGGTTAGGATGGATACACCATATAAGAGAGAAGGGAGAAGGCAGGTACAGTAGAGAGTCGATTATCCGAACTAATTGGGACCTAGGGTAGTTCGGATAATCAAACTGTTCAGATAATCAAACATGCAATTGAACTGGATAAAAACATTTCTAAAAATCTTGTTTTTTTCTGCATGCAGGGAATACAACCAGTGGACACTAAAGAATATTTTTCATACATGAGCAGGTCACAAGCTCAAAAAACACACACAAGTGAATATGTGTAATGTTTACATATTCAGACTTTATGATTTTTCCTACCTGAAATCTTTGGAAGGCAGAATTTGGATAATTGATGTTTTGGATAATCAGCGTTCGGATAATCGACTCTTTACTGTAGTAGCAATAGTGAGTTAATAATGAAAACCATAAAACAAAGAAAAGTCGAGTAACCTGACAACAGTTTATAAGAAGTTGGTAAGACTGCCAGTGTACTGTACCTGCAGATGGACCACTGTGGGTGGACTGATTTCTACTAGCAGACACTGGTCCTTAACTCAGAGCTAGTTAAGAATTAAATGCATCCTTACTTACCTCTTCTTTTGAGAACTACTAAGAAGAAAACTTATGATCTCTGTAGTGTCTTTCCTTATGCACACTGACACCATAACAGAGACTGGGAGCTGCATTCCCATATTTTTTAATTATCTTTAAGTCCTCAAACCCATTTGTTTATAGCTATATGTAAATGTATTAATAAAAGGGTTTGAACATTTAAATCTTTTGATTGAATACTTGCTGCTTTTTGCATATTTTCAGTGTCATCGCCTATAGTTGTTTATAGAATCTATATGTGTATGTTGGCTAATAGTACACCCTTTGCTCTCACAATCTACACCTGCCTCAGGTCCCAACAATACAAATGTTTTTAGAATAATACTCACTATGCTAGAGTTTATTTATTTTTATTATAGCATGTTCTTTGGACCCTTTCCAGGATAGCAAATGTTGCCTTTCTCAGTGCCACTGAGCAGCAGGGTGATCATTTTTCTCATTAAAGTAATTAATACTGATTACACTTAATAATAATTTAAGAAGTGTTTCCTCCTGGGAGCTAAAGGCACTATACAAAAAAAAATGCCAGCCACATTCTACATAAGCTCTTTCACATAACTTTGGCATATGTACTAGTGCTGCAGTTATGGAGTTTTGTTTGAAATGCATGTAACTGAGGCTCAAGGTTGTCAGTAGAGTAGGATACCTGTGCGATGGACTACTATGGAAAGATAGCTATTTGACTGAGGTGAAAACTGCATTAGTATGAGGAAGAAGTTGCACTGCATGGGGGTAGTCATCTGTCTCTGAAGGTGCAGTGATTTCAAAATCGATCATATTAAATTATTGAATGGTAGGTGTGAAGGGCTGTGGCACCAACATAAAACAACACCCAGAGATTTTTTCCTAAATGCTATTTCATACCAGGTTACTGAATGAGTTCACAGAAGCACCACTCACACAGCTGTTTCTTGGGAGGCAGGAAAAACTTAAGTGGACGTGGACATCTGGCAGAACCAGACAGTTACAGGACATCACTGTATGCTTACTTCCACTTGGAAGGGAACAGAGTAAATGAACCAGGTTAGAGGACTGCATTGTAAAAGTATGTAACCTCTATAGTGCCACTATGGACTTCTGGCTGTCAGTTGATATATCTGATATGGGAGTAATGCATCTGTTGCATGATGAGAAATGGTTGTGAAGTGGACAGGGTCCTATGGGAGATGTCATCTGTCGCCTGCCTGTAAAAAAGAAGTTGCCATAAGATGACAAGGTTAAAACCCTCAGACCTCCACATCATGCTGCAAAACACAAAATGGGCAGCCTTTCACAAGCCTGGGGTAAAATCAATATGCTGTTAGACACATCTGAAAGATAACAAGGGTGGCATAATTACTAACGTTGCTACTCTTGTTGAATTTATATAAACATCAGTGAGGTAATTCATATTGATACGCCTAGTGTTTCTTCTATTTCTGAAAGATAGCTACCAGCAAAGTGAAAAACATTTAAAAGATGGGAAATAAGGAATGCCTGAACTGAATGGAATTCCAAGCAATCTCCTTAAAATACCAGTTCCACAGATCACACTTTATTCCAACCCATTATTCTGTTTAGCTGAGATGCCTTCTTCTTGTAATAGCGTAAAGCTTATTATTTACCAATGGTCATCTGATGCAGACAACTATTAGCTGCTCACCCTTCCGCAGTCATAAAATCCCACAAAAAGTACAGGGTAATTTCTTGTATGATCAAACTGTGAATTATGTCATACTGTCTAAAGCCTGCAATAGATTTATAGAAAGGTACAGAGCCTACATGGACTTTGCATGCTTAGCTGATTGTATACTATCAAATATTATAAAGATCAGATATGATTTTAACTGGCCTGGCTAAAACACTTGATACTGCTGATAACTATTGCTAATTAAACATTTTCATTTAGGTTTCAAAGATTAGGTTTTCTTTGTTTTTCAAATTGCACTGAAGATAGATTTTTGAGATACAAAAAAGGAAGGTTGTTGTAATCCAGTTTCTACATAAACTGGTATCTGTAAGGATTGATAGTACTTGCTATATCTTTTTATTAACTATCTGTCATGAAACATAATACCCTTTATGCAGTTCTCTGAGCAGGTAACTCTCTGCAGACCTTGTTTCTTGCCAGGTTCCAGGATAAGCGGCTCTGTGTCTGCAGTTGGTCTTAAGAGCATAAACCGATCGTTGCTTATGAAAACAAAATCAGGATCTAGACCCAGACTGAAAGAGATACTACTGGACTAAGCTGTCATAGGTCAACATACAGCACCTACTGAAACTGTGGATACAGTTAAAAGTTCTAAAAATTCCCAGTTGCAATGAGGAGCAGCTACCCCTAAAATTCATTGTGATGAGTGCCTTCATCTGACATGAATTTGCTTGGTTATGTCATAAAAGTTGCAATAATTTCATAGATTTCTCCATCAGTTATGACTCATAGATGTTATAGCTCATAATTTCTAATAAACTCCACTTGCTGGTGTGCTTTGCATTTAAGAAGAGAATGGCATTCAAATGGAATCGTATAGCAATCCGTGAAGTAAACAGGGCTTGGAAAGAATGTGCCACATGATACAATAAATGGCTGCAAAATACTTTCTAAGTCTGCTGGTTGTTGTGGATTGCTGAAATGACTAGAGATGATAGAAATGTGTTACCTGCAGCCTCTGGATTTTGGAGTAACATGGTTATTAGTAACGCAGTATACTTTTAAGAACTAATGATATGTGGCAACATGAGTAAGTGGCCAAAATGTTTTGGGCATTTGCAAGTAAACCACTAAGTTGTAGGAGTGTCTGTTTTATGTCTCTTCATTGGTAACATGTTATGTAGTTGACTGTGGTGTGTAAACTAAAAAAGCCCCCACCTGTATATTAGTCTTGAAGAGTTAGCATGGTTTACAGAAGTGGAGGTACATTCCATACATCGTTTGTTATCACTTATTTTCAGAATGGTAGAAGTAGGTATTTTCATTATTTTTAACTCAGCAGGCACCACACACACATTGTGGGGATGGCACAGCCCATTATGAAGGAATGACTCAAAAAACAATGTAGTTTTACAGTGGTATGAAGCCACCAACAAGTAGCACTACAGCAGACTTGTTAGATAATGAGTCATGCAATTAGGCATGTTCTTCACCTCAGAGCCATTGCTGTGTGATCAAAAGAGTGAGGTAGAGTGATTCAAAGAAAACTCTATCATGCTATTTGGTGCAGTACAGTGAAGTCTAAATGGGGTAGATTCACAGCACACACCAACTGATGTCCGTGGCAGCAGTGGACCTGTTACTGCAGGAAGGTACTGCAAGGCAGTGAGTGTGTGTGTGTGTGTGTGTGTGTGTGTGTGTGTATGTATGTATGTGTGTACATATGTGTGTATGCATATGTGTGTGTGTCTGTGTGTTATGTGTGCCTGCCCTGATATCCTTTTTGAATGTGTATGTGTACTGTAATGTGTGCATGCATGCGCACGTGTGTGTGTGTGTGTGTGTGTGTGTGTGTGTGTGTGTGTGTGTGTGTGTGTGTGTGTGTGTGTGTTGGGGCTGTCTGTAGGTACCTATGTTGATGAAATAAATGGATTTGTACCAAATGCATTGTGTTTGATCCTGTGACATGCAATTGAGTAGCTAATAAGCTTTTGCTCATTGTGACTTTGTTGTCTCTCTGAATCACTTATTATTGTCATAGAGGTACTAGAATATGGCAGCGAATAACTAGCAGTGCTATGGCAATGCTTTCTTCCAATACAGCACTTTGTTTTCTCCATCATCTTCAGTCCGAGTGTCCATTATTTTTACTGATAAGTAATTTCTGTTTCTCCTGGATAAGCTACCTTATTTATTTTCATATACAGCCCATCTCAAATATTCATTTTTTATTTTTTGAGAAGCCTCCTGCTTACAAAGTGAGGAAATATGTATTTTTGTTATACCCACATGCAAGTACTTACTTCTTTAATTCTGGCAACATTTTCATCAGTTTTGGTTTTACAGTGTTAATGATTCAGTTTTCAACTGCTCTGAAATTGAAGGTAAGCCTGTCAGAAAATGGGAAGTCCTGGATCCAAAAAATCGGGATATGTTTCATAGCATGTGGACTCAGTGGCAAACTACATAAAGTCAAGTGTGCCATGTTTCTCCATATCAAGGGGGGGGGGTAAGCCCTTAAGGCATTGAACACTTTGCTCTGGTTGAGGGCAAAATCAATGTAGCAGTAGTGAAAGCTAACTTCCAGGCATACTGCAAGATAAAGAAGAACCTAGCTTATAAAAACACTTAATTTTACCAGGCATCAAAGTGTCCCAAACCAGTCAACTGTTATGATTTAGGCATAGCACTGTGATTTTGGCATTCATATTTACCTTTGTGTCTCCAAGATTTCCTGATTTTCCCCAAAAAGTCAGACCTGTTTATGGGTACATGCCTTATTAAATAAATAAACTATGCCTACATAAAGATTCCCTATCATTAACTATACAGGCTTAGTGGTTCCCCTGCATTTTGTGGAATGTATGTTTGGTTGACAAGTGCTAGAGATGGTGTATAATACTGGACATACGATACGGGTAGCTGAACATCCAAAATGTTAATGGTGTGTTTTGTTGAGACATGTGAGTGGGGTTTAGAGGAGGTGAAAGTATTTGTACATGCATTTGAGTGTTTGGACTAGGGTTAGGGATAGGTTTTGTGAGAGTGTGTGTATGTTAGGGTTAGAGTTGGAGTTAGGTAAAGGGATTGATGTAGTGTTGGTAGTGTGTATTTGTGCATGTTTCTATGTCCAAGTCTGTTTTGTGTAGTGTCAGTGTTATGGGAAGTTTTTTTTTAAGTTAAGGTGTAGGGTTAGGTTTGGGGGAAGGGGCATGGTTAGGATTAGCACCCATTGTGACGATTGGGGAGATATGGGCGAAGGCTGCCAGCCTAGTCAAATAGAATTTGATATCTAACTCTATCAACTGTATAAATAAATGTAAAATACAGGCTTGTGTTTTTAAATGTAAGAAAACTCTGTGAAATGTGGAACTGCAAAATATGTGACAACATTGCACTCTACTGGCCCAGTGAAGCATGTTGTATCCTTTCATGTTAGAATTTGGCCCAAGGTCGGCTGGATGAAGATTTCATGCCCATTGTTTTAAGGCTAAAGTTTATGACTAGAATTTAGATGTGGAAGGTGCTTTATTGCTTTAGTTTCTGTTAGTATATACATGTGAAATGTCTTGTATCGTTGTAAGTTTCTGAGAAGGTGTTAGATTGTTAAATAATGCAGTTTGTGGCCTGAGAACTCAGACCAGGTGTTAAGATGATGCAATATGAATACTGGGAAAACCTAAGTGTCAAAAATGATGTAATTTTGGGAGGGCCATAGAGACATGTTTGTTAGCAATGTTTAAATACTATTTTTCACAAGAGACCTGGAGCATTTTGATCTGGACATCTAACTTATCAGCACTCTGCTTATGCTCACATGTAAGTTTTTAGCACTGTGATATCTTGTAGGAACAGTTAAAGCTAGTAAAGATTAATTAGATATTTTTCTTTGAAACCAGACCTGTCCTACTGTATTATTTTAAGTTTCTGTGTGATCTGTGAACTCTTAGATATCTCTGTGGTATAGTAGTTTTGTCTTGTGTTTTAATTATTTATTATTAAATATTTTTAAAACCTTCTACCTGTGGTTGGTTTGTGTAGAGATGAAGTATGCTTTAGAGTACATTATATATTTATAGAGTTTACTGTCTAAGCCCTTCCAATAAGCCTTAGACTATATAGTCACATTACCATTGGATATTAATATTGCACAGTAATAATTGGAAACCCTTTTAAGGGCCTTTTAGTAGCTGATATTATTAACTGGGTGGTGGCAGTAATTACTACAATATAGTCTGGGTAAAGGGGCACAGCTGGAGAATCTGTGTCAGTCTTTCCCAGGAGTGTCTGTGAAGTTGTATAAATACTTATCTCAAAGTGTGTGTGTGTTGTGTCAGCTACTTGGGCAGGGACACGAAGCACTGGTTGGACAGAAAGGGTACTGGAGGTTCTAGCTTGCCCAGTTAGGCTGAGACCTGGACCCTCTAGCTGTGCCAGTGGGAAGTCTTATTGGGGATCTGGTGAGCAAGGGAGCAGCCAGCCCCAGACTGACTGTGATCTCTGTGTGCACTTAAGGGAAATTGTACTTTACTGTGTGTATTAGTTATTTTTTCCTCCTCTAGGAGATGACCTCCCTGGTGTTAGTGGTGTGGATTGAGGCTCCTTGATTGCTGGGCCAGGGCACGGTCATCACACCCATTACTAAGGTGGTGCCCCTTCCCTCACCCTAAACCTTACCTTAAAAGAAATCTTCCAGTAACACTGTCATTATTCAGACAAATTTGAGGCAAGTGTTATGGAAGTTTTAGTATGATGACTGGGAAAGGAAATAGTTTTTCTTTCTTAGTGTTTTGTAAGTTTGATATTTAGTGCATTCTATTATTATGCGCTTCATTATTTTACATTTGACATTCAATCAGACATAATTCAGTAGGCTTAGTATATTAAGACCTTCTATATAGAAAAATAAAAATTACTCCTCTTTATGACTCCCTGCCATGATTTTTAAATCCAGTGCTATGATTTTAATGCTCAGAGGTTGAGAGGTATGGGGGGAGGGGTACAAAAATCTATTGCTGCACTTTTGACAGATTTGAGACACAGGCTCATAACTGTGAATTTGGAGAGCTGTGTGATTCATTGGTCATAAAGAAAATTGTCTGTGGCATAAACAATGCCTGCATAAGACGTTGTCTTTTCAGAGAATCAAACCAAATATTTGAAAAAGCTGTTGATGTGTACTGCACAAGTGAATTGCTGAATGAGCACTAAAAAATCCCTGTCTGGTGGCATGGAAGTGTGGAGATTTGATATGAAACTGAAAAGAAAGGGAAATAAGACTATGCAAATAATAAAAAAAACTGACAGGACAACTTTATTAATTCCAGTTTATTATATTCATGTGTAATCTTGCTGTGCCATATTTCATCAGTGGCTGGCTGCTTCATTTCCTGCCCTATTCTTGTTCTTCCCCTACCCTTGGTTTCTTTTTTGGCTTTACCCATTCCTTTCTTCTAGCGTGATTTTACTCTTGTAGCATTCTAATGCCTCTTTCTATTGTTTTTTTTTTCATTTTCCCTCTCCTTTTGTCATTCTCATCAGTTTTTGCTATGTTCTCCTCACTTCCAGGAACGTCTTGTGTTAATTTATTCTCCTGTACTGTTTTTGTCACCTTCCAGCTTTGAGTTATGGTGATTTTAAGCTTGGTATTTATCAGTCTCATAATGTTCACTTCTCTTTTTTCTAGATACTTACACATTTCCAAGTATGCTTTACTTCATTTGAAATATGTCCCCCCAAATCGTCTGTGCTTGCTTTCTGACTTCTTGTTCTAGAACGTGCTTTTTTGTTCCCCATTTATTCTGACAATTCCAGCATCTATTATCCTTTTTTATGCCTTCCTTTACCAATCTCCTGGGGGTTAGATACCAACCTTCTGTGCAGTATTCGCAGGCTTTGAGCTCCTTCTCTTTATACTTTTTGCATGAGCCTCACTGCCTTGTCTTCTGCCAGTACCCTGCAATTCCCTTTCCCTGTTCTTTCTAATTTTCTCTTCTTTGACCATGACTCTTTTTTTCCTTAGCACTTCGTAGATCTGTTTGGTTCTTTGCCTCCCTAACCTCTTCCACTTCCTCCAGAGTGCCATCCTCTCTCATTTTACTCTCACTTCTTACCTTCGCTTCTCTGGTTCCCCTCTCTGGATTCTTTTTCCACGCCTCCCTTAGTATTAAGTAGTTCCATCAGTGGGCCTCTTATTTTCTGTATTTTTGTATTAACTACTCCATTGTTTTTAATCTTTCCCCACCATCCTTTCCTCTGCATGCTAAAATCTTCCTTGAGCTGTCTTATGTCTCTTCCAGAATTCTTCATTTTCTTCCCTATCTTTGCCTCCATCCTTCCACTCCCCACAGTTTTTTGAATTTCTCTTCACCCTACTTCAAACATCCCAGCTATTTTAGTCCTGCTTCAGTCATGTCCTTTACTAAGCTTCTAATTGTCTCCCTCACCCTATGTCTCTTTTGCTTAACCTTCTTCTATTTATTTTCTATCCAGTACCTGATGTTACATATCAGTGCATCCACAGAGACATGTGAAAGCCCCCATCCTTTTTTTTCTATTCATTTTCATTTTTGCCTGCTTACCCTTTTCCCCTTGCATGTATTGACCCAGTCTTCTGTGTCTTTTTACATTTGCTGAAGCCTTTTGTCCCTGGGTTCTATTTGTATGCCAAAGAGTAGGTGCAGGATTATTGGCAGTATCATTCATCCTTGCTACATCAATTCCCCTGAGCAATCTATGAGTGCTCCCTCCCTGCCCCTAGAGAGAATTCCTTACCTTTTTTTAATTTTCCTCTAGGTTTTTCTGTATTGTCTCTCAAGCCATGTTCCCACCATAGGACCCTAGGTACTTGTGGAACTCTCCCTTTTATCTCTTCTATTCCCTCCTCCCTTTTTCCTTTTACTGTTGTGTTTTTTGTTATTGTACTTAAGTTCCATCATTTCCCTAAACTTCTCAAAAGTCACTATTATTATTCCTATTGCTGCAGCCTCATCCTCTGACATTAGCATATAGTCATCTGCATGTAACACAAACTGAGATTTTCATCTCATTCTTTTCTTCAGGCATTGCTAAATTGTGTTTGACTTCCATTGTCAGCTCCTCAGTCACAAATATGAACAGGCCTGGGCCTAGCAGGCACCCTTCCTCAGCTACTCCTCCATTTGTGAATATGTCAGTTTCTGGGTCCTGATATATGGCCTGTATGCAGTGTATGGACTTTTCCACTACATTTCTTTGCTGCAGTGTCTTCCATAGATTTCCTTTTTGCCATACCAAAGATCTTCTTCAGGTCATCAAAGCACACAATCCCTTTTTTCCTTTCCTGCTTCTGTGTCTCCACATGCATAAACTCCAGCAGGTCTCACCATCTGTTTTTCTACCTTCCTTCCCTTCACAAAGCCATTTTGTCCTGCTTGTATTATTTTTGACAATACTTTATCCAGTCTTCCTGCCAATACCTTTGTCAAAATCTTGATGTCTACATTACTCAAAGAGATACAACTACAATTTCCCACTTGCTCCCTTCCTCCTTCTCTTTTAGGTAACATGGTTATCCTGGTCCTCTTCATACATTTAGATATGTTTCTTCACTCCTGCATTCTCTTGTACTCCTTCTCTGGAACCTTCCATGCTTCCTCACCTCTCCATTTGTACAATTCTACGGAGAATCCATCTGGCCCTCCAACTTTCCTTTCCTTTCCTTCATCTTGTATATGACTTTCCTTACCTGATTGCATTTAACCTCTACATTCAGCTTGTTGTTTGTTCATCCTCCAGTATGTATCCCTCTGCATTAATTCTCTATTTCCATTTTGAGGCTTTGGTACTTTCCTGTTGTTTGTAAATCTCCCTGTACTATTCCTTGATTAGCTCACTGTCCTCTAAATATTCTCAATTTCCTCCCCTTATCCTCTGCACCTCCTCTCTCTGCCTGCTTCTTATATTGCTTGGCTAGCTGTTTACCCTGTGCCTCCCCTGTCCACCAGTAGCCCCCCAGTGCAATTGTTGAACTTCTTGTTTCGTAATAATTTTGCTCTCTAATTCTATTCTTGTTGCTTTTTCCCTGATCTGTAGTGCATTCCTTCTACTGTCATTTCTTATAATTTCCTTGAGTGACACCTCTCTCTTTCTCTCTCTCTCTCTCTATATATATATATATATATATATACCTCCTCCATTACCCTTCCTTCTTTCCTTATTCAGTCATCAGTTTTCCTTTGATAGTGACCTTGACCCCATCCCACTACCACTCTTCCAGTTTGTCCTTGTTCACATTGTCATGCATTGACTCATTTATTAGTCATTGAAGTGTTTTCTTGCCCTCTGTTTCCTTCTATTTATAGTTAGCCCAGCTCCGCCCCTTTCTCATTGTTTTTTTTGGTGCACCTACCATAAATCTCACTGCTCCACCCCTTTCTCATTGTTTTTTTTTTTGGTACACCTACCATAAATCTCACTGCTGCATGATCTGATATCTGTCTCCTGTATTTGCATCTCTTCTATTTTGTTCATTAAGTTTTCCTTCCCTAAGAATCTGTCTAATCTACTTGATCTGTACAAAATATTTCCTGTGAAGGTATATTCCCTCCTGTTCGAATATCTTTCCCTTCAATGTCCAGCCACCCTTCCTCTTTCATTTCTTAGGCTAGTTCTTGTCTCATCTTTTTGCTATATTCCCTCCGACTGGACAACTTGTTTTTCAAGTTCTCTGGTGACATTATAGTCTCCCCAATTATTTCTATTCATCTCTTCTTCTTTTCCTGTGTGCCCAGTTAGCAAACAAAATTCTTGTAGAATTCTACTTCATCCCCTATTTGATGCATACGTTTCCTGTTGTCAGGCATATGCCTTTCACACTTTCCTGTGA
The DNA here is from genome assembly GCF_019279795.1 of Protopterus annectens. Lineage (NCBI taxonomy): Eukaryota > Metazoa > Chordata > Ceratodontiformes > Protopteridae > Protopterus > Protopterus annectens. The sequence continues at coordinate 554,788,587 of NC_056741.1, read as the reverse complement.
AATGATCCATCTGCTTATCCCACTTTTTATCACTTTCTTCATGGTTTTCTAAAGCGCTCTATGAAGTACAGTTGCTACTCCCCTCTTTCCTCCACATGCCTTGATAACAAATGTCTCCCTTTGGGTAGTCATAACACAGTATAGTCTACAAATTTCTAATTTTCAGTTTTGTTTCTTGTAATAGGACAATGTTTCCTCTCATCCTTTTTAACTTTACCTGCATTTTCCTTCTTCTGATAGGATCTGATGAACCCCCAATCTTATTGTTTGTATTTTCCTTGTTTTTGTCCACCCCTCTCCACTTTCCCCATTTCTGTCATCCAACATAACCCCTCCTCTGGGCTACCCTCTGAGCTGCCTATATTTGGACCATTCCAGCCCATCCCTGGCCTCTGGATACCTGCCTTTTGGCTATTGCATGTTCATGGGTATGTCCTGGATGTGGGCCTTTTCAGACTTTCTTTTATTCACTTCCAGTGTTCCCTAGGCCTTTTAAGACTTTCCTTTATTCACTTCTAGTGATCCTCACACTAATACACCAGGGCTGCTGTCACAATTTTTTTATATCACTGCATTTCCATTCATTGGTCTCCTGTCCCCTCTATTGTTCACTGCTTGGTGCACTAACATAATTTGTGTGATAGTCCTACATTTTGTTTTGCTTTCAGTCTTATACTTCTTTCCATGTTACTTATCCATCTCACTTCCATTATTTCACATTTGTCTTTGGACTGTTTTTACCTTACTTTTCTGCTGTTTCCATCATACATTCATTTTCATGTCCCCCTCGAATTACTACATTTGTATTATAAATCTCTTCTGTAATAGCTGCATTAAAAAAAACTGCTCCAGTTCACTGTCTCTCACTCTCTCTAGTATTCCAATTATCTTGATACTATGCCTTCTTGAGTACTTTTATAAGATCTGTTAGCTCTTGTATTCCATGAATCTGTTCCTGTAGTTCAGCTTTAATTGCTGGTTTATCTTCCTCCAAATCATGCATCCTTCCATATAGTCTTTTCACTTCTGTTTGTTTTTGTCATGTTGTTTTCTTCAAAGAGCTGATATCCTGGCTTCCTGCTATTACCTTGTAAAACTAAATACACAATTGCTCCTTATTTGCAGCTTTCAAAGCAGCCATCTGTTCCCCATTTTGTTCCTGCTCGCTAATCTTTCTTTATGGATTGTTTTCTCTTGGGAACACTATTTTCATCCAAATTTCTACAGGCTCCAGCTAGAGATTTCAGATTAGGAAGCCATCTTGGCAGAGCTTTCTATGGCAGCAAAATATATTGCCCAAGCTAGCATCTTGTCATAAACAAGGAGCTAACAGCCACAACTGATGCATGCCTTATGGCAGTAAGCAATGAAAGAGACAATGTAGCAATGTAATCCAAAAGATCAAGTTTGTATAATATGTGGCAGACTGGGCCATTATGCAAAATCTACTTTAATATAAAAAATCATAGACAACAGGAGATTACTGTGCTAGAGAATAATAATGATGTGAAATATGAAGTAATTGTGATTATTATAGAGATAACTGCTTGAATATAGTGCAAAGCAAAGTCAAAAATAGGTTTTGCAAAGCAATTAAGTCTGAGAGTATGACTGAAAAAGAAATCTAGTCAGAAGCAACATACATGGCAAATATAATGTGTTTAATCTTGATACTAAAACAGAGTGTATTGAAATCCTGTATCAAATTGTAAGATAAATCAGTTTGCTTTTTTAACATCTATAATAAACATTAAAAAGTGACAAAAGGTACACATATAGCAATAGAAAATAAAACAAACCATACAAATAATTATTTTATTTTCGTGCAGTATACTTTTTAACAATTTGCATTCACTACAACATTACATTAATTGCTCAGTTCATGGCTTCCCTTAAATTTCACTCCTCCTCCTGAGAACTATTATGCATGTATTGTTTATTTATTTATTATTTATTTACATTTGTTTACCAGGAAATTCCGACTGGACTTAGGTCCTTTTTCAGCGGATGCCCGGGGAGAAAAGCTCCACATCATGCAGATAGCCAGTATATAAATCTATGAACCTATGAACCTATGTACATGATAAATAGAGATACAAAGTTGCAGCAATAGTAAACAACATTACAGGTTATTGGCTTTAATACAATAACAAGATATTGATTATCAACAGTATATACAGTAAATGTTGCAAGTTAAGATAGTTTCTTGTCATTTATAATATTGCTCCCCCAAATTTTATTTATTTCTATACAATTTACTCCTTCGTCTTTCTAAAATCCTGCTTCCATTTATTTTTCCTTTTACAATATGCAGTTGCAGTTGGTTTAGATATTGATTTCCATTTTATAGTAACTGTATTTTTTTTTCAGTCAATAACATTAAACTTAGTAAGGCTTTCCTAAGTCTGGGCAATTCAGATCCTATATCCCAGCTCAGAAGAATCATTTCCTTATTTACAACCATTTGCTACCCCGACATTTCTGACAAAATGTTCTTTGGAGAATTCTGCCAACTTGTTGCATTCCCAAAAAACAGGGTTCAAATTATCTCTCTTATTCCCATCACACCTCCAGCATTTGCTATCTGCCTGAGGAAAAATACTATGAAGTCTAGCTGGGGTAAAAAATACCTATAAAAATACCTATAAAAACACTTCCAAGCAAACAATCCTAAACCTTCTGGATTTATTCTATATTTGGGAGATGTACAGATGTCTTCCCGTTGTTGCTTTAGATATTGCCTTTCCAATTTCTCCTCCCAATCTTTTCTGATGATTCTTATAGTTATCATGCAGTATATCAAAAACTGAAGCCCATGGCTAAAAGTTGACTTCAAATATGCTTATAATAATAATAATGTTTACAGACTGTTATTTCAAGTAGTAGTTCTACAATCTCATTTTAAACAAGCCAATATATTTAGCAAACATGCATGTAAATGTATAGGCATGATTAAGAGAATTCAAGTTATATAAGTGGAAAGTAAGTTCAACAAAAACAATGAAGATATGTAAAAAATCTAGCTGCAAGCTTGCAAAGGTAGCCAGTATAAGTTCTGTGTTCACAGAGGCAGTCAGAACACTGAACTGACAGCCATAGTATAGCTGTAGTACAAAACCAAAGCAGCACGGAAACATCTTAAAGAGAAGAGCACCTGACATGTCTGAAAAACAGAATTTTATAAAGTGCTTCTGTTTCATCAGCATCCCTGCAAATACAGTACCACAACATTCATTGTGCTGATACTAATACTGCTGTTTATTTATGTTGTAAACATAGTTTTCTTTCTGTATACTGCATATTCTATATACTTTGCCTCCCCATGACTGCTGAACATCAAGCCTGTCCTGATGAACCCATTCATTCCCCAATATCTCATATCAACAGCATAAGAGAGAAAGCAATCTGGAAGGGCCACCATCCAGGCAGTCATGGAGGTGGTTTGTGCCCATACTGGCATTTCAGTAAAGTGAGCGTATACTGTAGGCTCTAATTCATCCACTGGGTGGGGAACGCATCATCACTGGGTCCACTATTGCCTTCCTGTATGTGAGTACACGATTCCATGTATCTGCAATGAAGCTATTCCATACACACTTTAGTGGCCAAATGTCTATCCCAAGGCTGTTCTTGTGTTTCCTTCCCCTCTCTAAGAGTTTGTGGCATTGGAAGACCTTATCCAGATTTTCTCCTCAGGATAGGAACCCCCATCCTCCCCATCCCAGCTCCCCCAACACACTTAAGCCACTAATCAAATCATTGGTCACCAGACTTATAGTCGAGTGATTATCCTCCTATCAAGCTATCAAGTGGAGTTGCCATACTAAATATAGTATTCTAGTAAATCATTTTGATTGTTTGATGAACATGGTTGCTTGAAGACAGCTATCACATTATGTTCACATCAGAATTGTACCAGTGTAACATCTGTCATGTAGAACAGCTAGGTGTGATTGTTAAACCAAGTGAGCCTATTGAATGAATTAAGAGTATGACATCTGTTACAAGACACAAGAAAATCAGAATCTGATTACATTCGCAACTTAACAATTACATTTTGAGGAAGCATTATCACTGGAGGCTGTAGAGGAAGTAATTACTAGTGCGCGTAATACAATTTTTTCCAGTCCTACTTGCAAATAAAGACTTTTGGTAAATCAAGCTTGAGCAAGCTATTTAAAAGTTATGAGGCAGCCATTTAGCATTTTATTGGCACCAGAGGTTTTCAAGAGCTGTAACTGATGTTAGAAAGTTTGGATTAAATTGTAAACACAACAAAATTCAGTAGTTTAATCAGTCTCATGTCATGCTTAACTCACTAACTGTTAGCCTGAGTGATAGTTTACACCTCCTGACACCTGCTGATTTCCTGGCTGGACAGCTTTCACTTGAGCTGAACTCCTGTGAATGCAGTTTTGCAACCCACCTGTAAGCAAATTCAAAAACAATAAAAGTTAAAAAATGTTAGAATATAAAAGTTCGATATTAAGATGTCAGCCAAATATAATGGTGATTTTATACCGAGCACGTAATTTCATAATATAAAATATCATTATTATATTTTTACAAACAATTATTAATATCTCCATAACCATAGAAATTGATCCCCAACTATCAGTGTGACTTTTATGCATGCAAATGTGATCTTCAATTTGCCTGAAAGTTTGTTGATGCCACTCCATTGTTTAGATATTTACATTACTATAATTTGTATGCATATTTTTATAGTTAACAGACAGATGGATGTAAATATATGCAAAGCAATGTTAGTTAGACACCAAGTATCACTGCAGTTTTTTTCCAGCATTTATTATGCTTTCTTTTGATATAGTGATGTACTATATAAACATTTTCTGGTTAAAGATGTTATTATAATTATTAACATATGACATATATTCATAACATTTCCTGAAAAATAACTCATATCTTATCTTGTAATTAATGCTTCATTTGTTTGAGGGGCCATTTCTGACATTTGTGGTGATTGGGCATGTAAAATGCTTTTCCACAAGTTGTCCAGTTGAATATTCTCTGAAATATTTGCGTAAGTTGATATTTTTGCGTATATGCATATTTTACCACTCAACAAATATAAATATCTACATATTGGGAGCAGGTAGGCAACAGGTATTAGTGATATATTTTGCAGAATTATGTAAGCTTTTATTTTATAAATGAAATATCCTATATACTTTATGTGTGTTAAGTTATTGACATAAATGTTACTATGGAAAGTATTCATAAGTTGATATAAAAATAGATCACACTTTCTCTCTTACTGATCACTGTATTGGAGTCAGTAGACTTTACTGACTTGTGTGCTGAGCTGTCCTGTGAAATGTTGTTCTACCATGCCACTATATGGGCAATGCCTGAGATATACATAAATATCATATGTATTGTGAAGTAAGTATAAATATTTGCAAAACGTTTGTCAGACACCAAGTAGGAGTGATAAGTTTCCTGAATTCTGTGAGATTTATTTTAATGCTATAAAGTACCATATTAACTCCTTGTAAAGCACACTAGTAATAAGTTCATAGGTTCATAGGTAAGTACTAGACTGGCTGCCTTTGTGGGCCATTTTAAGCTTAGCTAATTTCTCATTTTTGTGCTTGAATTAACCTATCCAGTTTGGTTAGAGATTGATCTTACCCACCCCATGGCCAATAATGATATATTACTCCTAATGAGAATAACTGGGATCATGCCATAGATCATTTTAGGGGACCCATGAATGGGATGAAGCATTTAAGAGTTGCCTCTATCCATTAGTAGCACAGTGGACAGTCCTGGGGTAAATTTTTTGTTTCCCATCCATAGATCCAAGTTGCACTTGAATATGGATGGGGATGAACTTTGTTTAATATAAATGAGGAGTCTGTTCCAGAGCAGTAGTACCATCTGCAAAACATCATCATCATCATCATCTGGTATCATTAATACAAGTATTAATACTCCATATATTCATGTTTTTTGAATGAAAATGAAAACAAATCACCACATCTCACTTGCTAACCATATAGTTTCTGTCTGAAGACATTCCAAAACTTTTGTACTGACTGATTGTATGAAATGCGCTGTTCCACAATGCTTCCAAGTGGATACTGTGTATGGTATTAACATACATATGGTATTTATGCAAATTTTTACTGGTAAACCAAGAATAAACCTTTATAGAGTGCTGGTACTTAGATGCCAGTTATAAGTGTAGACCGTTCCAGCATTATTTACCTTTCATTTGATGCCCTGAAGTAGTATATAAACTCCTGGTTGAATGATAGATACGTCCAATATAAATACCTGTAAAATGCAGTCTGTTCCTTCATCATGCGTAAAACAGTGGTATCAGAAAATAACATAGAAAGCAGAACTATATTTATCCCATTGTATACTTCAACATGTTTATGTCAGTAGCATATGCTGCAACTCACTGTAATCCCCCCAAACAAAGAGATGTACAAAACAATTACAGACACTTTACCGACTGAGTACACTTCATATTACACTTTGTGACCAAATGAATAAATAAATGCAAACACACAAAGGCACACACGTGTGTGAGCAAATAGTCTTCTTATTGCTATTGACTCACCCACACACACACACACACACACACACACACACACACACACACACACACACACACACACACACACACACACACACACACCAGTTACAGAACCACTATACTGTCAGTGCACATTATGGATGTTGGCTTGTGAGCAACGTTATTTTATTTATTTATTTATTTATTTTAATTTACTTAGAGCATTTATTAACTGGAAATGTCCAACAGGGCACAGAGTCCCCTTTTCAGTGGAGGCCTTCCTGGGGAGAAAAGCTCCAAATAAAGATTTGTACATGGTGTAAAACACAGCATTTTACAAGTGTATACATAATGTACTGAATAAAAATATTCGGTAAAAATTTTTACATGGTATTGAAAAGGCACAATATTATTTTGAAAAGTCTGCATAGTAATGTAGTCATTGCAGAGAGTGCAATAAAGCACATATACAAATTACTGTTTTGAGCAAAGGAAGATGATGAGCATAATTCAGTATACAGATATAAATTTTAGTGGACCAATAACATTGTATAGATACAGACATAGGCTTCAGTGGACCAGCAGCATTGCAAGCTGTTTCATAATGACATAAATAGACATAAAGTTGGAGAAAAACAGCAACCTTTTATGCTTTAGGTTTATTTTATGATGGTCAGCAGCTGGTGAAGTACACTAAAGATCAAAGAAGGAAAAGGAATATAAGTGACTGGGGTTCATATCAGATGGAAGAAAGCTCAGTTCAATGAAGACCACATCACCGAGACAACTCCGCTGACAGGGCGAATCCCCGACAACTGTAAGGCAATGTATTACGGAACGGAATACATTCCTGTCTCCATAATACACTCAAAAAACACATTACAACATGTATAGCGGGGGGCAAGCCCCCCTGCACCCCCCCCCATGTGGGGGGCTGCACCCCTACACCCCCCTACTTAAATATACCAACTCTGAGATTGCATTTCAGTGAGGGAATGGGACTAACTCCCAGTCTGCACTACTTACCATTGTCGGGTATTTGTCCTGTCGGCGGAGTCGTCTCGGCAATGTGGTGTTCGTTGAACTGTGCTTTCGTCCATCTGACATGGACCAAAGTGACTGATAATATGAAGAAGGAGGAAATGGAGGGGGACAAAAGATTCTATAGGTGAATATAAGAAGGATGAAGTTAGTAGAACAGCTGGGGGGTAGTCAGTCATGGTGAGAGTATAGAAAAGAAGGGTTGTGAGAATGAGACGAGAGGAAAGTAGTAGAAGGGTAGGAAGAAGTGTGCAATTGTGCTTTAGTCTAGACGTACTTATCTAGGGTTAGTGCGGGGGCAGAGCAAGAGATACTGCAGGTGAGACTTTACCTGTTTAAAATGTTTCAGATTTTGTTCCATTTGTAGAGAGATAGGTATGATGCTCTGTGCTTTGGTGATATAGTTTGAGAACAGGCTGTCATCAGTTGTATTGTTTATTTACTGATGTGGATGAGCAACATTTGAGTTGAGCAAAGGGATCTATTTGGTTTATATGGCTGGATTAAAGTTGACAGAGTTGGATAATTGTAGATTTATAGATGAGGTTATGAGCAGTTGGCAGCTGGGAGTAAAATAGTAAGTGGACTATTATAAGCCAGTTTAGTTCTTTGAGTGTTAGGCAGTGGTGGCATTTTTATAGGTGATTTACTGTAAATGTTGTTACTTTGTGATAGCATTGTTCAAGCTTTAGGAACGGAAAGACTTGTAAGTTAGTGAATGTATGAGCTGAGTAGACAACTGCTGGGAGTGAGAAGGTAAAGGCTAAGTGTTTTCTGGCTTGGTTAGTGAGGAACATTTTGAGTCTATATAGGGAACCCAATTACTGGTGAGTTTTCTTTACTGCATATTGGATGAGATAGTCATATTTTAATCTACTGTTAATGTAGATGTTAAGCAGCTTAATATGTGGGAATATTTCTTGTGCAATTTGCTGAGAGAATATCAAAGAAGGGCTTCTGGGCAGAGAGGTGTCTCGGGCTAAAGAGAATAAGTTTGTTTTTCAGCAGTTAAGAAAAAGTTGTGTCGGTTAGTCAGGCTTTAATGGAAGAGAATGATTTTTGAGTGATTTGTGACAGGTTGTTAAGGTTTTGGGAGGTATATACGAGGGTGGAGTTGTTGGCGTATTTAATTCTTCTGGCTGACTTGGAGGCATCTGATTAGTTATTAATGAAAATGTTGAAAAGAATGGGACCAAGAATGGACTCAATTTATAAAGTTACACATAATAACCACAGTAATATTATGAGGCAAAAAATCAAGGAAATTCTGATAAAACAGGAACAAATGCAAAGTAACATGCCCACATAGACACACACACACACACACACACACACACACACACACACACACACACACACACACACACACACACACACATACATGCAAAACCACTGAATTAATTGAGTATGTCTCAATGAATAACTTCTCTGTCTTCATGCCCTCTCTGATCATTTTAAACAGGAGTATGTTCATACCTGTCAACTTTGTGACAATACCAAAAATAATGGGTGGCCAAAACTCACACTTGGAGTTATTTTTTAAATACTCTAATTTACTCTAAAATTCAGTAGAACAGGTTTTGCATTGATGTGCATTTTGTAAATGATAAGAAATATAAAACTCCAATGTTTGGCATTATTGATTGATTGTAATCCTTAATAATTTACCAGAAAATCAAAACGTTAATGAAGAACAGGACAAAAATATTTTTTAACACACACACACACATATATATATATATATATATATATATATATATATATAGTTATTAGTTATTGCCTATGGGTATACACTCTTCTCTTTTTAAAATAAATGTGGGATATAATATGCCTTTAAGAAGCAGTGATAGTGAAAATGTGAGTCATATGATCACACTGCTCTAGGCCATACCTCTTAGAGCAAGAAATCTGGACAAAGCCATAATCAGTGGAAGGACAAAGGCCCATAAATAGGGATAGTTTTTAAACATTTCTCTTACAAACTTAAAAAGTTGATAGAATAACAGACTTTGCTTTAGCGTAAAATTTCTGAAGGGTATGAAGTCTGAAACTAAAATGTCTATTATTTTCTAACTTCATTCATTAATTACTTGCCAATAATTTGCCAGAAAAGCACAATTTTATGAAAAATGGACCAAAAATATTTTGCAAAATCTGGACAATCTGCGAAAATCTGTACAGTTGAGAGGTATGTTAAACACTTGTAAGTAAACCACTGAGCTAGCAGCACATCTGTCTGGTGTCTCTTCATTGCTAAGGTCTTCCGATTACTATGGTGTCTAAACCAATAATGCCTTTGTCAGAATGAGTCTGGAAGTTCAAACAAGCATCACTGACAGTGTGGTATGGTAGTTCCAAGAAAGGTCAGTTTGTAGCTAATAAGGCATGAAGTATCCATTGTGTATAATCACCGGCTTAGTTATTGGAGTGGTAAACAGTGGTACATTACTGATATACAATCTTAAGTCAAAGTGCTACAGTATGACTCAAAGCAATGAGGTATTTTCCAAGTAAGTACTTAATATAAAATGCTTTGTATGTTAATATGCTGCCACCATGTTCCTGTGTGATTCTACATGGCATACTTAAACAACTGAAAAAATTATTAATTCTCTGATACCTGCTTTGTGCTGTAAAGGATTGTGTAGGAACCAGAGGCTATTCAGACAAGCAGTGACCTTAAGGCTGAAAGTCACATGCACACCTCACAACTACACTCAGCTTAGAGCACCACCAGTTTATCTGTTGGCATAGCTTTAGGTTATGAGAGCAAACAAAGGAACAAAGTAAAGAGCCCAGTGAAAAATGAAACATGTTTGCTGTACAGTACACATCGAAGGTCTAGCCACTGAGATTTCCTGGCTCAGTGCTGTGTTAATTTTTTCTTAGTGACCTATTTTGAAAAAAAATATATTCTGAACAGAATTGTTTTTGGCATTATACAAATAGTTCATTGATGTCATCTTAGTAAAGAAATGGCAAATAAGAGTACCGAGGCTTAAGCACTCATCAATAGAGAATGTATTTACTTTTATTAATTGATTACATATGTTTGATTCACAATATGCTGGACGCAACTCAACAGACTGAATGTTCTCATGCAAGGACCCTCTGAGGTTTGAGGTGCTGGAATAGCTGCTGCTTTTTGCTCTTTCATTATACTGTTAAGTGCTTTTCTTGTTATTTCCTCATTATTTTGCTATCAGCAGCAGCATGAATTAATAGTGGTTGTTTTGTTTGATCATAGAATCCACAGCTGTGGAAAGCTGCTTGGAAAAGTTAAGGCCTCAGAATGAACATTCTGCACTTTGACTGTTTCATTTCAAACCTTATCAATAATGCAGATGTTTTACTTACAATTACAAAATAAAACATTCTTTCTTTCATTTGGCTTTTTCCTATTCCACCATTTGTTACAATACGTACCAGTTTCTATCATATCTATCTCTGTAGAGAGCTTTTGTTATATAAAATTGACCCTAAACCAGTACCATTCTTAGCTACAAGAACAAATAAATAATTGCATTCTCCACTGATAAACGCTTAAGCCTCAGTACAAATTATTCCAGATGAAGTCAGTGAACTTTGCTGCACAAGAATTCTGGACAATGGACCTTTTCCAAGATGGTGGTCGGCTAGTTAGCACCCTAACCACGAGCTCCTACCGTTAATTTTTATTTTATGTAGCCTTAACTGTTTCTTAATGGTAGTAATTATTACTCGCTGATATAAGAGGCTAATATAATATACCTGAATTCGTTTGGTGGTCTGTTCTCTGGTAAAAACTGTATTTTTACCTTTAACCAGTTTCTGGGATAAGGAATACGAGTATCCGAGAGGCCTGTGTGAAAATTTTGTGCCTGACAGGATTCGCGCTTCTAGCAGTTGGCGCTCCTTACTTCTGTTCTGTACATCGGTATCCAGGTATGACAGAAAGTGCGGAGAATATGGATGCCCAGAGTACCAAGGCAAAAATCTCCTCAATTCTCTCCCCTGAGAAAGATAACACTTGTAAAAGGTTGAGAACTTCAAAAACAGTTGTGGATAGTAGTTCTTCAAATAATAAAACAAATGCTAAGACAAAAACTGAACCGAATCTTCACATCGACGATCTGAAAGTAGCGCTTCAACCAATTCATGATGCTATCCAGGTTATATCTGACCAAATGTCTGGTCTTACTAAATCTATTAACCAGTTAGTACAAAGAATGGACACGCTAGAGCAAAAAACACAAAATAATGACTTTAAAATTAGTCAAGTGTCTGATGTAACAAAAAATAATTCTGTGCTTATTGAGGAATTACAAGCTAAACTAACAGATCTTGAAGCGAGAAGCCGACGTAATAATATTATTATTAGGGGGCTACCTGAAACATATGATAACCAAAACCTTATTTTAATTTGTGGTCAGATTTTCAGTGCACTTTTGGGTCCGAGTTTTACAGTTGATAAAATAATAATTGAGAGGGCACTTAGAGCCATTAGATGTAGACAGGATTCACAAATCTCTCGCATCATCTATACCAAACTGTTGAACTTTCAGGATGTTCAAAATATTCTACAGTCAGCAAGAAAGCAAAAAATATTGGTATGGAACAGTCATAAAATTACTTTTACTCAAGACTTGCCACACCAAATAAAATTGAATAGGCAGAGGTTAGCTCCCTTTTGTGCTGATTTAATTAAAAGAAATATAAGGTTTCAGATGAGATACCCGAGTGTCCTTTTATTTACATATAAAGAGACTAAATATTCAGCGAGTACACCGTCTGAAGCTAAAGATGCTTTTATTAAAGCCTTCAATTCTTATCCAGTGTTATAAAAATGTATTTGGTTAACTCTTAGTTTGCTTTACAATTGCGCTGTGGAGAAATGCTGTTCGTTTACAAGTGCTGATATATGCAAGTGTTTTATGCGAGTAATCATTTGTTCAGCATGAGTGGTTGTTCAAGGACTATTTATCTAGACTGTCAAGATTTATCTTTTGGCAAATATACAAACAAAGTAAGTAAGCCTTGCTGTTGGTTTAACACTGGTTTTGGTGTGGCATGATTTCTTTGTTAACTTGAACTATAAAGTGAGAAAACTCGAGTAGGCGTTGGATGACTGTATGATTCTTCAGATGCCAGTAAACAACATGGTGTTCCGGAATTGGTGACTGTAAATGGTGTCATGATTAGTTCTGGAGATTATTTTCCTGATACATTTCCTCCGTGTGGAGTTGCGTGAGAATTCTGGCTCTCATTTAACTGTAAAAGGCGGAACTACTGCTTATGATTCTGTCGCTGAGATGCTGATATGCTTCGCTTCATGTGGTTCTCACTTCATGAGGTTTCCTACAGTGACAGTTCATTGTTCTGGACTTCATTCTGTAGTTATTTAAGAAATGGTGGATACATTTTCTCCGTGTGGAGTTGCGTGAGAATTCTGGCTCTCATTTAACTGTAAAAGGCGGAACTTCTGCTTATGATTCTGTCGCTGAGATGCTGATATGCTTCGCTTCATGAGGTTCTCACTTCATGAGGTTTCCCACAATGACAGTTCATTGTTCTGGACTTTATTCTGTAGTTATTTAAGAAATGGTGGTATAATTTAATATATATCTAATGTATTACTTGTTAATGTCTGCCTTAATGCATGCGGTGGGGTCTGGTTTACATGACTCAGTTAGGATATAAATGCTTCTCACAGTTTTTTCTTGGGGTATTTGCAACTTAGTTCAGTATGTGCATGTATTATGTCCAGTGTTCTTATATGTCGATTTCTTATCTTAAATTCTAATTGTTACTAGTGTTGTTGAATATGCACTAAAATATAATCTTAAAATTTAAAATATAATCTTAAAGTTATTTTAGGTATGTACCATAAAAATGTTTACATTTTATAAATAATATTTTTTTTAGTTTTAATTTTTTTCTGAAAAATCGCATATTTATAGGTTATAGTTAGTTAAGTTAATTTTACTTTTCCTTTTATTTATGGCTAATTTCATTGTTCTGGATATGATCTCGTGGGTGTTGGTTTATGGGTTCTAACATGGCTGTGTCTTGGAAACATTGTGTGATGTATATATGTACATATTGTTGGAGTATTAGTTTGTTACTTAATTTTTATTCTTTCTTTTGTTATAACAAGTATTATTACGCTAGCATTTCAAAAGCTTCACAGATGTATTATATATTATTTCCTTCCATTAGTTTTGAGGGGTGGGTAGGCACTGGGGAGGTATGGAAGGATTCTCTTTGCTGCCATATTTTGTTTTTTTCTTTGACCCTTTTCTATTCTTGCCACTGTCATTTTATGATTATAGATAAAGGAAAGTATGGAAAATATAGGAGAAGATTGAAAATAAAAGTCAGCTATGTATTTACGAATAAAAATGAGCGCTTTTGGTTTTTACAAAGTCACCGTCTTTATTTTTTTTTTTTTTAGGCTTTTCCTTTCTTCTAAAATAGGTGTATACTAGGCCTACTAGGCTTATTGTATTATGACTTTATATATAGATTCGTGGAATATTAGAGGGTTGCAAAATAAGTCTAAAAGGGCGCTTATCTGTCACTTGATTTTTAAATCATATGCTAATATATGTTTCCTTCAAGAAACACATTTGTATGATAGGGATTGGGCAGGAGTAAGAGAAAAGAAATGGGTGAAACTTATTATTTCTTCAGGTAATAGTTCTAGTGCTAGAGGAGTAGCGATAATTATTAAAAATCTTTCCAGGGTACCATACTTAATATAAGGTCTGATGTAAATGGTAGATGGTGTTTTTCACATCTCAATTTCCTAATATTAATAAACCTATTCTATTTTTAATTTATATGGCCCGTGTTCTCAGCAATATATTTTTATTGCAGAAATTCATAATATTTTAGCAACCTTTAAAGACCATTATATTATAGCTGGGGTGATTGGAATGCTGTTATTGATCCTATTGTAGATCGTTCTAATAAATCTTCCTATTATTGGTACAATACCCAATCCTCCTCTGCCTTGGAAGATTTGATGTTTGACCTTAGTCTTACTGACCCTGTTTCTTTGAAGGACCAGATAACGAAAGAGGAGTTATACACTTATTATTCAAAATGCTCCAAATCTTGGTCAAGATTGGACTTCTTTTAATCTCGAATTTCTTACACACTTTGATATTGTTCTATTCTTGGATCCGAGATCCATCTCTGATCACTCTAAGATTTCAATAAATATTAACCCTATTCAAAAAAAATTCCCCTCTAAATATAATAATTGGACACTCAATAATAATTTACTTCGTAATAAAGACATTATTCAGGAAATTACTGAAATACTATCTAATCTTACCCTTAATCTGGATAGTTCTGATATACCCTTAGATATACAATGGGCAGCCTGTAAAGCCTATATGAGAGGTATTTTAATTAATAAAGCCTCTTTTCTTAAAAGGAAATATAAAGACAAAGAAATGGAACTTACAAATAAACTTCTCAAACTAGAAAAACAACAAAAAATAAATGCAGATCCCAATAGAGATAATTTAATAAATGACTTACAATTCCAATTACTTCAACTACATAAACAGAACCTAACCATTTTTGAACAAAGGATGATTGCAACCTACTCTGAATGGGCACAAACTCCATCTAAATTTCTTGCAAAATTAATTAGAAACAATCAAGAACCTCCTAAGATATCTCGGCTACACCTTAATAATAAGATTTATAACTCTGACCAAGAAATAATACAACTTTTTCTAACCTTTTTCTGACATATATTCTAATGGAAGTACAAGTAGTACTACGATAAAAATATGATTGAGTTTCTTAATTCTATTATATTTCCCTCCATAAGTAAAAGTCAAGGTGACTTGCTTTCAGCTCCTATAAGCCTACAAGAAATTCAAGAAGCTATCTCGAATCTTAAGGCAGGAAATCACCTGGTCCTGACGGATTTACAGCTGAATTCTTTAAAACTTATAACTTATTGATTTCTTCTATATTATTAAAAGTATATAATTATGTAATAAAACATGGTATCTCAGATCTTTATTGGAACACTTGAAAACGATTTTAATTTTAAAAATCAAAAGGACAAATCAGATCCGCACAATTATCGCCCCATTTCTTTGATTAATATTGACATTAAAATTTTAGCCTCTCTTTTAGCAAATAGGCTTAGGAAAATTCTTCCTTCTATAATATCCAAGGAACAATCAGGCTTTATGTCAGGTAAACATACTTGGGATAATACCTTAACTTTAGATTCATTAATGCATATTCTGAAAAAGACAAAAATCCAATTTATGCCTTGATATTAGATGCTAAGGCTTTTGATAGGGTTAACTGGATGTTTCTTTTTCTTTCCTTATCATATTTCAATATTCCCCTTCTTTCATAGATATGATTAAAGTTTTATATAATAACTCCTCGACTTGCTTGTGGATAAACAAAATTTTATCAAAACCAATACGAATAACTAATGGTACTAGACAGGGTTGTCCGCTATCTCCTTTCCTTTTAATATATTCATTGAACCCCTATTTCTTTATATAAAATCAAATACATTTCATGTGATTCCTAGAGTAATGAATACTATAGTTTCTTTGTCAGCTTTTGCTGATGATTTAATTATTTACTTTCAACTTCCTAACACTGATCTTCATAAGATTGAATCCTCCATTGAGGCTTTTTCTAAAGCTTCAGATTATCAAGTTAATTTTCAGAAATCTCACATCTTTCCTATAAATCTTCAGGGATATAATCCAAGTTATTTTCCCTTGTCTTCCTTTAAAATTACTTTAGATATTAAATATTTAGGGATTTCCTTTAATCATAATGTTTCATCTACATTTCAAAATAATCTCCTTAAATCATGGTCCAAAATAACTCTCGATATTCTTAGGTGGCAGAAGTTGAAATTATCTCTCTTGTCTAAAGCTGCTATAATTAAAATGAATATTCTACCTAAAATTCTCTTTCAATTCAACTCTGTAGATCAGGTAATACCAAAGTCTTTTTTGACTAAAATATGTAGGGATTTATCTAAATTTATCTGGTATCCAAAATCTGTGAGAATTGCATATAATAAACTAACTATTCCCAAATCGGGTGGAGGACTGGGACTGCCAAATTTTCAATTATACTACTTCATCATTTCGGCAAGTAGGTTATTATGTATTTCCAAATTTAAATTAGTAGATTATAATTCTTATCCCTTATGGTCTAAAATATGGTTTCAGCATGTTATAAGTCTGAATTTGAATCCGGAGGCCCTCCCTTTTCTCGTAAAAGATTCCTTTAAAAATCTCAAACTCTCAAATAATTTAAAACATAAGATTATTATTTTTCAAAACTTAATGAAACTTATAAATTTGGATAAAACCCTTCCCTTACTTCAACCCTTACATCTAAATCCTAATATTACAATTAATAATCTTCCTGTTAATCTTTCTAAATTCCGAAATTAAAAGCTTGGTGGTCTGGGATTTACTTAAACATAATAATGAATCATTATCTAACCTATGTGTGATATTGAAGATAAATAAAAAATATTTATCGATAATCAGACAATTGAGAGATATTATTAAGTATAAATTTATACATCTTTTGATAATGGACAAAATATATCCTTATTAGAATCTGTTTTGCATAATCTTACTCTACCCAAGAAAATGATTTCTAATTCATATAAACTTATATCATCTATGATATATAATAGTCCATGTCTTTTTCAAACTATTGGAATAATTATCACCCTCTTCTTTCACATAATCAGAAGCTTTTGTCCATAAAAACACTATTAATTTCTCCCCATTTAAGAATCCTTTTACACACAATTGATGATTAACAATAATACATATTTTACTCCAGCTAGACTAGCAAAAATCGACTCCAATAAATCTCCTTCTTGCTCCTGCTGCTCAGCACCCTATGCTGATTTATTTCATATCTTTTGGTCCTGTTATCATACTCATAAACTTTGGACTTCGTTAAAGGTCCGTCTTCAAAAAATGGGATACCACAAATCAACCCTTTGTTGGGAACTAGCCATCCTTCACATACCTATGTGTACTCTTTCTTTATTTGATACCCATGTTTTGGTCTTTTATGTTCTCTCATGAAACTGTACATCTCTAGAAATTGGATGGATCGTACTAAGCTTTGTTGGAATAACTTTAAATCATTGGTATTTACATACATGGCTGCTCACAAATTTATTAGTAAGAGTCCTAAGAAGAGTGCCCTTTATCTAAAAATTTGCTCCAAAGTTAATACACTTCTCCTTATTTCTTCTTGATTTAATTCAGTGGTTTGTAGTTTTAATTCCAATATTTAGTACTATTTAATTACTGTTATATTATGTTTTTCTGACAGCTTGTGGGGTTGCTTGTTGAAATTTTGTGATTTGTATTAGTATACTGTGTATTTTATTTATCTTGTTATAACTTGTTTGGTTTTTATTGTATTAAAACAAAATTGCCAATAAAAATTTTTTTTTGAAAAAAAAAAAAAGAATTCTGGACAAAGCCAAAATAATGGGGGGGCAAAGGCCCAAAATCAGGGGCAGATTTTAAATATGTTAGAATAGCAGGTTTTGCATTAACATCCATTTTCTTAATACAAGCCATGAAACAAATTTCTGTCATTATTTAATGACTTCAATCATCAATGATTTGTCAGAAAGCCAAAGATTTTATAAGGAACAGACCCAAAAATATGAGGCAAAATCAGGCCATTCTGCAAAACTCTGGACAATTGAGAGGCATGTCTGCTATTGGTAATGTTAATATTATATTTTTCTCAGTATTAAATACATCCCTTCCTGAAAAAAAATGATGAAAATCTGATACATTTGCTGTTAAGAGGATGCAATGCTGCATCCGTATCTGTAAATATAATCGAGAAAAAATGCTAGAGACCTTGCTGATTTGCTTGGATAAAGCAAGGGTATGTGGATCTTTCTTACTTCAAATTAATATTAATAATAACAATAATAATAATAATCATTGATATTTTTGGCATTCCACTCTACTAATTTTCATGAACTTCTTTACTAGGATGCACGGGATAGATTTAATTCACACTTCTAATTCTGCAGACATCTGTTTTACCTTTTAAAGGAGTGAAGAAAACTGGCCTAGACCTTTCACATAGGACTAACTTCAGTTCCAGAGGCCCAGACATCTGCCTTGTTTCACTTTCAGCTGCAGGAGATGTCCATGGCAATCTATTAAATTTAGCATCATCGACATGAGCAAACTGATGTGGTTTCTGCATCAAAGGTTATGAATATGCCTATATGTACCCATGTTCTATATCACCTCTTCCTCAGAAAAAACAGAATGAGATGATAAAGCCTGTGCTTTATATCTAAAATGACAGAACTGGCTGGTGTATGTGCCCTTTTAAGTTCATATAATTCCTTTTCTAAGTGAGGCATCATGATTATGAACCTTAGGGGGTATATGATCCAACTACTCCTGGAGATTTTTCCTTCATGTATGTAAATTGGTGATAATTTAGCAGTTTTTGGCAAGCAGACACAGTCTTATACTTAGCATAACCAAAATCTTTGTTTTTTTTCCATTTTCAATCATTACCAGTGCCTGGCTTTTGATGGCTTTATTGTTGATACATAATGCCATAACCAGCATAGAGAGTGGTGGACTTTGTGAGGCTTATGGTCATTCACCATTTGTGAAAAACAGTTTTTGGGGATCTTCTGCTGTAATTTATCAAAATACAGCAAAATACAACTTTAACTGATAGTGACCTCAGTGATAATAATGACAACATTTATAAAGACAAGGATAAGAAGAAGAACCAAGTCATGCTGCATACCATACAGAAGGAGCATCAGAAGGAAGACCTGCACATTATGTAATAGAGTTCGATGCTGTAAATGGATGTTGGGAAGATAATGCCCATCAGTGCCTCTTCAGCATAGATGTCAGACTGCAGGTAATTCTTTCAATTTTGGTGCCTCTGACACTTGAACTCAAGTTCCTTATGCTAGAATTTGGGTTCTCTAGAGAATGCTAACATTTAGTATAATTCGCTGATCCATTTGATCTCATAAGCTAATATGCCCTTGACATGAGGGCCATTCAACAGGAGAAGTGCAAGTATTTACCAGCTGTGATTCAGAAGTGATTGGCAGAGTTAGCCTTATGTCCACTGGGCAATTACTCAGAATCAAATATATACGTTTGGGCAAGAAAAGCTCTTACATTCTATTCTCTAAATTTCAGGATCACTCTTTATGATGTTTGTCATCCACTGACTTTGTACTAATACCATCTTCATCCATTTCAGCAGAAACATGTAAGTTTCATTTTGGTCTTCAGTTTCTGTTTACCAGAGGTAGTAAACAAGAGAGTCTCCAAACCAAATCCTGTATTTTGAGGATCTATTTTCCATTTTGGTGCAGCTCACATGCAAACTGCAGCCCCCTTTATTCTTTGTTTATACAAAACTGAGTGCATTTGTTTTGTGGTAACACATATAGAACTAAAGAACTAACCTGGTTATCACCAATAAATGTATTTATTTATTGTGTTTAATGTTTTTTGATAGGGTTAGTTCCAGTAGGTATAATCTATTTTCAGGGGTTATTTATTGTGTTTAATGTTTTTTGATAGGGGTGGTGGTGCTGCGGTAGCGTTGTCACCTCACAGTTAGATGTTGCCCGTTTGATTCTCAGTTAGAGCGTCTTCTGTGTGTCGACATGCGTGAATGGGCGTTCCTTCATTGAAGGTTGTGCGTTAGGCCCAGCAAGCCAGCACGTAAAAACCTACTGCCAATCATTAGCGGACCGGAGTTCCACTGTGGCGACCCCTAACTGTGAAAAGCCGAAAGACACAGTTCCATTAGGTATAATCTATTTTCAGGGGTTATTTATTGTGTTTAATGTTTTTTGATAGGGTTAGTTCCATTAGGTATAGTCTATGTTCCGGGGTTATTTATTGTGTTTAATGTTTTTTGATAGTGTTAGTTCCATTAGGTATAGTCTATTTTCAGGGGAGACCCAACATGGTATTCATACTGAATATGGAGAAATTTGGCTAAGA
Organism: Protopterus annectens; assembly: GCF_019279795.1. Taxonomy (NCBI): domain Eukaryota; kingdom Metazoa; phylum Chordata; order Ceratodontiformes; family Protopteridae; genus Protopterus; species Protopterus annectens. The sequence continues at coordinate 554,767,950 of NC_056741.1, read as the reverse complement.
ATTGTGGAACTTCCCTAATCTTTTCCTGTTCCTGGGAGAGTAAATGAGGCTTCAGCATGGCAGAGGGATGAAGTAAACAGGCAAAGCTAATGCAAAGACTTGTTCAGCACTCAGAAATGCTTTCTATGGAGTCTGTTCAGGAAGACATAATTTTTTCTTATTTTTGTTCTAAATAATTTGATAACTCATACTTTACCCGAACTAGATGCAGCCTTCGATGTACCTAATGACACTTCGAAAAGTTGTGGTGTGTAGTATTGGAACAGGATTGTGGAGTAGAATTGTGAGGAGCAGAAGCTCATATTTCCTGTGAGAATCAGACCTGCAGTATCGCCCCAACACAGAGAGGTGTCCTGAGATGGTGCTGCACTCAATTAAATGATAAGGAAGTACTATACATCATTAGGGAGCCAGAAGAGATGCGGGAGCACTATGGGACCTCAGATATAGAATATAGTGATACTGCATTTTGTTGGTGAAGATAAAGTCCCTGTCAGGTGCTTTGTATGGGAGAGATTGAAAAAAAAAAAACACCTGGCAGTATAACTGTGCCTGAAATATGATCTGTTAGACATTTTGATGATGAACCATTGTTTTGATGTGTCATTTGAAATTGTGGCTACCATAAATAGAATGCTGGAATTATTTGATAGATAGCAAGTATGTGCTGGCAGGGAACATGGTAACTGAAACTGAATATTCTAGGGCATTAAGTGTTATAAGGGAAACATTTTTATGGACTGTACTGAATTTATTGACAGGAACTTGAATGTAGCTCCAGAATATTCTGGAGAAGAGATAATGGAAACTGCAATGGAACTCAGGCAAGAAGTGAAACTAAAAAGGTATCAATATACATATGAAGAAGTGAATATTAGAAGCAATTGTTTGTGTCTTTCGGCTTTTCCCAGTTAGGGGTCGCCACAGCGGAACTCCGGTCCGCTAATGATTGGCAGTTGATTTTTACGTACCGGCTTGCCAGGCGTGATGCACAACCTTCAGCGAAGGTGCGCCCATTCACGCATGTCTTCACGCAGAAGACGCTCTAGCTGAGAATCAAACCGGACAGCGTCTTACTGTGAGGCAACAACGCTACTGCAGCATCACCGCTGCGGTGAAGCAATGAAATAATTAGAAGCAATGAGATATTAAAACACAAAAACATGCTAACATGTGTGGACATGCAAAGTAATAAGATTTTGTTACATAATGAAGGAGTTGAGATTGAAGGTAAGGAGTAAGTTGAAAATGAAGCAGCTAAAACAATTAATTTAATGTTATGAGTACAATGACAGAAAGGAAAAAAAAGTAAAGCAATTGAAAATGTAAGCAATTTACACTATTAAACTATTATCCTTAAGTGTTAACAGTATTAAAATTGAATTAAGAAGACTAAAATATTGCAGCAGCTTAAGAAACAACATTGGTGTAGTCTCTGTATTCAAGAGCAAGAAAGGAATTTTTCAGTTCATATCCTAGGATCATGGCATAGAAAAAACAGTAAGTGTGAATGTATTGGATTCTAAAGAGGATAGCAGCCACATAAGATTAAAAGTGACTTATGTACCCTAAACACCAAAAGAAAGGAAGAATTTATTTATTTAATTTAAGCAGATGCTATTCTTGTTGGGATTTTAACTGTGATTTTGAAGGGCAGCAAAAGATAAAGAAGGTGAGAAGCAGTATAAATGCCCGGCTTCAGCTTACCGATAAAAGGAGATTACATGCTTTGGCTGAGGAAGTACTTGCATGTAACAAGGGACAGTTCAAAAATGAATGTTGGTGACATTTTGTATGACAAAAGTTTCATGATGTTACACAGAGGAGTTACATGTACTAGTTTCTCCTTCCTAGTTTTTGGTTTGCTGCTTTTTCATTTTTACTTTGTTCTTTGAAGTTGTTTAGCAGTTTTTGGCTGAATTTGGAGGCATTTGGGCAGCATTATGGCAGAAAGTGAGCTTACACAGGACTGTTTATTGAATTTAACCACCCATTCAGTGTTAGACAAATCCCTTTTGTCTAACGGAGCTTTTATGGACAACATTATTGCTGCTATCGGTGAAGGCTTTTCTCGTTGTCAAGGTAACCAAGGAGGAGGAGTCCAGCTACTCAGCAGTAATGCTAGTAGTGTGCTGACTTCAGTACAACAATCCCAAAGTCAGTTGGCTGGGGGAAACAGAGATGGAGGTATTTCTTTATTCAGTGGATCCAGTGATGGTGTTTCTCATCTTAATGGTGCTGGTGGGACTTCAGCTAATACAATTTCACATAAAGATGTGGGTTTCTCATGTTTTTAGTGAGTTTGAAAACCCCTTCAAATTGGACAGTCATGAAATACAAGTGCCACTATTGAAAGTAGCTGCTTAGACGAGTTTGAAATTTGCAAAAATAACATATTTTCTTTAGAAAAACTTTCCTTAAAAATTATTTCTTTGCAGTTAGAAGTGGCGTATTTAGAAGAATGTATAATACTCTGCTGTGTACCTCATGGCTTAAGATTATTTAAATTTCCTAACTGTGTTCAACAAGAGGACACTTTGTACCAGCAATTGACTGAACTTTTTAATAGTACTGGTGTCGCCCTGATGAAAATGCTGGTCACCCATTATAAATGTAATATTACTAACTTAAAAACTGACATGAAAGCTAAGGGGTCCAAATGTTTTCAGCACTTTTCTACTTTATATGAAGGTATTTCCATCAAAGTAGATAGGCAGAGGGCAACCATTACTAATAGGAAACAAAGAAAATTGAAGAGGGACTTTGCTGCCTATAAAGACAAGACTGCCTATCCTTTACCTAAACATTTAACATCAGTACAAACTGTGAAACCAACTAGTGCATTTGATAGTACTAATGGTCTTATAGAGGCAGTTGCTTATACTTCTGTTTCTAGTCAGTGTCCACAATGAATGAACCTTTTTTTATCGGACAAATCAGGGGTGCAAAGAACCCCGAGTTGGTTGAAACAAGTTCAGGCCACACACAAGGAAGAACAAGGGAAGAAAGGGAACAACAGGAACAGAAACAACAAAAAGAGAATTTAAATGTTTGCACAGACATTTTAGATTTGTCTGATGTTAACTTAACAGATGATACCTATAAGGTGTTACAACGTGGTTTTGCATTTATTCCTTCCAACCAAGTGAATGTAGTAAATTTGTTTGTGGATTTTAAGTTATACTTAAGAAAGTTGAATTTGAAGTTCATTTTTAATGGTTTGTCTACTTCTGTTTTATCCACAGAACAATGTAAATGTAGAAGTATTTCTAATCCTGCCTTATGCTCTTCCTTACAAGTTTTTGGTACACTGTGTGAACAGCATTTCAGGGACATTAGTAGATAGTCCCACAGTGCTGATAATCTTACTCAGGGAGAGAGGAAAGCATTAATTGACTTAGCTACTAACAAGAATCTGAGAGTAATGAAGGCAGATAAGGGTGGGGCCCTAGTCATTAAGAATACTGTGGACTATGAAAATGCTATGCTGTAACTTTTGAGTGACCACAGAAACTACAAACAGGTCAATATAAATTATGTTTTATTGTGTTTCAAGCATATTGACACTTTATTATTTGATTTATTTTGTCAAGGTAATATTGGACATTCAGTATACATGTTCTTATAGGTTGAACATCCAAAGTTAGCAGTTCTTTTTGGTATTCCTAAAGTCCACAGATGCAGAAGCTCCCCACTCTTTTAGACCCATAGTGCCAGCAGCATACTCTAAGACTGAACCAATTTCTATTTGGTTAGATAAAATTTTGAACCCTATTGTTCAAAGTTCAAGGTTTTATTTAAAAGATTCATGGCATCTATTACAATTATGTGAATTTAACTTGGAAAATTTTGATATGTCAACTATATTTTTGTAACACTTGATGTCACTTTCCTTTATACAAGTATAGATCAAGAAGTTGGAATTGATTTATTTAGGGAATATTTGACTAGTTATACTGACTTTGACAATGTTAAGATCAACACTTTGTGTGCTTTGATGGAAATGGTTTTGGAAAGCATTTTTTTTAGTTTGGAACTAATATTTTTCAGCAAATCTCTGGTGTGGCCATGGGTTCTAGAGTGGCTTTCTCTTTTGCTAATCTCGTTATGGCAAATTTCTTGTGACACATCCTTTGGCTAAGAACATTTTATTTTACAAGCATTACATTCATAGGAGGCGGAAGCTGTTAAAGACTGGGGGGGGGGGGGTGACAGGGCCACTTAGGGAACTAAAAAGGGTAATTTTTTTATAACTATTTGCTACCACAACATAGGTTCACTTGGAGGACATTTTAAGCTTGGCCAATTCCTTTTTGGTGCTTGAATTAACATTTTCTGATTGGTATTAGCTATCCCCATGGCTGATAATTGTATATTAGCCCTAGTGAGAACAACTGTGATCATACCATAGATAATTTGAGGGGGCCATGTAAGGGATACAGCATTTAGGAACTGCCTCTATCCATTAGTGGCATGAGGGGAAATCCTGGAGTACATTTTCTACTACCCATCCTTAGATCCAAGTTGCATTTGAATATGGATGGATGAGCTTTGCTTTATTTTTATGGATAGCCTGTTCCGGAACAGTGGTAGCCTCTGTGATATATATCCATCTCTCCACAACATTCAGTTTAGATACCTGGACTGAGTATTTATGATGCCATTTGACTTACTGATGTTCACTAGGTCCACCTGTATTATATCGGAGGATGCTTTGTATGCCAGACATATCACCTCTAAGCACTCTGTAGGATACTGAGTATAATAATAAATCTTTGAGGTGGTCCATGCAAGACCTGTTGTTTAGGACCTGTATCCTTTTAGTAAGGTATCGCTGAAGATATTTCAATTGTTGCATGGGGCTGGACAGATACATGCCAAAGTGGGCATTTGCAATATAGAAAGGCTTTCTTATGATGCTGGGCACATGTTGGTCAAACGTTAGGTCACTGTACACACAAGTTCCCAAATGCCAAACAATTGGATCAGTTCTCAGAGGGCATTGTCATGAGTTTGACACCAGTTATTATTTAGGACAGACTTTCCTGTATGATGGTTAAGTCATTTGGGGATTCAATAACTTCTCCTAGCTTGCAGTCATCTCAAACTTAGCTGGCCAAAGCTCTTTGGTATTTCCTTTTACTTCTGAGATGTATATGCCAAACAGAAAAAGTCTCAACACCGAACCCTGGGGGACTCCATTGGTGACTGGTCTCTTCCCCTGTTTTGATCTCCTGCATCCTGTGAGCCAAGTTAGCAATGCAGCTGGTAATCTAAGTGTTTGCTCTTACATTATTCATCTTTTGTACTACACCTGAGTAGGAGATTGTGTCAAAAGGCTTGGCCAGGTCAAGGTAATGTGGTGTGAACTGTTTTACCTTCATCCATTGCTTTGTTAACAAGACTAAAGCTTAAAATTTGCCCATGATTTTTAACCTTTCACATTTTCCTCTGGGCTGTTTTCAAACACATTTTTAGGGCCATGCATACATGTATGCATTCCTTGATTCACCTTCCTGACTGTATTAAATTATATTCCTTGTATAATACAGCACACTTGTTAGACTTAAGTTAGAGCCCATTTTAAATTTATTGTTTAAATATTTTCCAGTAGGTAATGAAACAAAAATACATTAACCAATAATGACAAAACTGCCCTATTCAGAACATTTCCATCATAAAGGTCTACTTCCACACACAACTGCATTTTAAATTTATTGTTTGAACATTTTTCCAGTAGGCAATGAAGCAAAATGCATGCACCAATAATGACAAAACTGGCGTATTCAGAACATTTGCATGATAACAGTCTACTTCCACACAAAACTGCATTTTAAATTTATTGTTTGAACATTTTTCCAGTAGACTGAAGCAAAATGCATGCACCAATAATGACAAAACTGTCCTATTCAGAACATTTACATGATAACAGTCTACTTCTACACACAATATATAAATACAGAATCACAGCAGTGTAAGCCATAGGCATGTTGCACAGTTTCTTGAACATATTTTCAATTGTGTATGTGTGTGTGTGGGGGGGGGGGGGGACGATGACCAGGGACACAGTTTAAACATTGCTTGTATAATTTTGGAAAGTTGCTTGTATAAAATGTGTTATGACCATACATTTCGCTACCAACTCTTGAACCCAGAACTCTGTGCACTACAGTCAGAGCAACATACCACTAAGCTAAACCAGCAGTTTCTTGAAAGAGAGGAAGACAAATTTAAATGGCTATCATATCATTTAGTGAATTAACTTATCACTTCTCACCAAAGCTTTCAACCTCTTAGCACAAAAGTACAGAACAAAGCCAATAATGGGGGAATACAGCCCCAAAATAGGGACACATTTCAAATACTGATTTTATAATCTTAGAAAATTACTAGAATAAAAGGTTTTGTTTTACCACTCCTGAAAACCAGAGGAACAGAACATAAATGTGAGGCATAAATTCACAAGTGATGGTGGCTAGGGACTTTAGGCTCTTTTTACCTGTACCCAAGGTACAGGGTTTGAGCCTGAGTACCTCTAGCCACCAGATTTATCCTGTTGGGTGTCTTTACACACACACACACACACACACACACACACACACACACACACACACACATTCAGATGTCTTACTCACTCTGAAGTGCGTCACACATTCATTCAGATGCTTTACTCACTCTGAAATGCGTCCAGTGTTTCATTCAGATGCCAGCTTACTAACTTTGAAAAGCGTCCAGATTCCTAACCACACACACACACACACACACACACACATTCATTCAGTTGCCTTACTCACTCTGAAATGCGTCCGGTGTTTCATTCAGATGCCAGCTTACTCACTTTGAAAAGTGTCCAGATTCCCAACCGTCTGTTTCCAGACTCCATCTTCAGTCCTTGCAGCTAAAGAAAACCAATATAAGCAGAAACTGTCCGTTTCAATTCCCGCTCGCAAACCTGAAAATATCTCCATCTTCAGTCCTTGCAGCTAAAGAAAACTCAGCAATACCATCAGATAAGCAGCAGAAACTGTCCGTTTCTCCCCCCAGCAGAAGATAAGCAGAAACCATCTGTTTCAGTTCCAACTCACAAACCTGAAAATATGTGTGCCGTGTGTTGACATCAGCATACAATTTGAGACAGTTGGGAGGTTGGATTGATTTGCAAAAGTGGGGGGCTCCCCTCCCCCCTCAGTCTATGGTTCCGGCACCCAGATTTACATTGATGATTTGTTTTTTTTTGCGGCAAGGGAACCTTGACAGTTTCCAGTTATTCTTGCAAGACCTGAATTGTTCCACTTGTTTTTTGAACTTTACCCTGGGAGGGTTTGGGAAAACAATAGACTTCCTGGATATTCATTTGGAACTACTTGATGACAGTTTTAGTTTCAGTAGTAGTATCCACAGGAAATCTACCTTTGTCAGTCAGTACCTGCACAGGGACAGTCTTCAGCCCAAACATATGAAAAGACGGGTTGTCAAGGGACAACTTATAAGGTTGAGCCGTTTGACTAGTGAAGATTCTGTCTTTGATGGTGAGGTTAACAAACTGACTGGATTTTTTACAGCCAGAGGATATGATTTGTTTTGGTTACGTAACATTGTTGCTGAAGTTATATCTCTCAGAGACAGTTTAGTTAGCCCCATTTTGAGAGGCAATTTCAGTGTAGCAAGTAGGGTGAATCAAAACAACAAGGTGTTTAAGCTTGCTTTCCCATTGCCCATTTCAGATGGAATGGACATTATTAGGTGTATTATTAAGGAACATTGGAAGGCGTTGCTTGGACATTTTGACTTGTTGAAAGTCCTGGGTAAAGAACCTTTGTTCACTTATAAAAAGATATGTAACATAAGAAGTATATTTGAAAGTACTTCTAAGACATCACACAATGGGGTCAAAGACCCTGTTGGGACTTTTGCTTGTGGTCATTGCAGGCAATGTAGATAGATAGCCAATTCAGGTTCAGTTGAGATGAAACATTTCAAGAAAGTTATTTGGGCAAAGGACAGGTTTACATGTGATTCTGTGGGCATTGTTTATCTCACAGTATGTAATTCTTGTACCAGTTTTTATGCTGGCAAGAAGGATTTATGAACATGTGTTGGCAGTGAGAAACAAAGACAGGAATAATCCACTGGCATGACACGTTTTATTATGTAACAATTTTAAGATAATTACATTCTTTGTTTTAGACAAAGTAGTTTATGGTCCTTTAGTGGGTAATTTTAAAGCCTTATTACAATGTAGGGAAACTAAATGGCAGCTTTAAGAGCAGACTACCCTCCAGGACTAAATGAAACTATTAACATCAAGTGTTTTCTTCAGTTACAAAGGCTTTGATCTAGTGAGCCAAGCTGTTCTCAAAATGGGCTTTATTTGATGAAACACTATGTAGTAGTTTGTTATTGTTGACTATTATATACATACATTTTCATGTTTTTATACATCTGAAATGTTAAAACATTTTGTAGTGTATTTTTAAATTTTCATGACATCACAGTGACTATTTAAATAATTTATTTGAAGCATTTTGTCACTGGATGATTTTTTGCACATGACAAGTATTTAAAGGGTGGTTTCAAGTTTTTGTATTTATTCTGATGAAGTCCGTGGTGTTTTATTACATGAACAAAAGCTTATAAGTTTTGTGGTCCAGTTCCTTCCTGGTCTTTGGTTTGCTGCTTTTTCAAAAGTTTCATGATGTTACACAGAGGAGTTACATTTACTAGTTTCTCTGATAATAGAGCAGTTTGGATACTATTAAGCAGGGAATAAAGACATACTTTAAGAAGACTTGACAGGTTGTATGTACAGACAGAATTGTTTATTGAATATTTTTTGATTGTATTCAGTAGATCGAGTATAATCATTCTATATTTATATGGAAAAAGAGGAGTTGGTATGATTTAAAAACTCGGAGGCCTATCTCAGAGATGACTGCAGATCATAAGCTACTAAATGCAGGTTATTGAGAGAGGGGACATGGGAATAACATGATATGATTGAAGAAGTATTTGGATTTTGTAAATATAAAACATTATAAAATTGCTATTATTCTTGAGATAATGGGTGGATGACATTCTTTACTAGGAAAAATGTGGGCATCTATTAGCATGTGATATTGCCAAAGCATATGAAAAAGTCAGACATTTATGACTTTGGAATGTGTTTCATTAACAACTTTGGTAAAAAAGTAATAAGACTAATTTGTTTTACAACCTGTTTATAATAATGTGGCAATGGTGTCTTTAGTTAATGGTGGTGGAGATGGGAGGGTGGGGTAGAAAATAAGGTTAATTTGAAGAACATGGTATAGTAAGGATGCCAGTCCAGTTTTACTTGAATTCATTGTGTCTGTCCACAACCATGGTACTCAGTTGTGTAGGACTGATATGCAGTAAAACGTGTGTGGAGGACTTGTGTGTAGGACTGAGGTACAGTAAAACTTGTGTATCTTACCCTATGTAATTCATAAAAGTGTATCTTACCTCTTGGAATAAAGTGTACTCTACTCTACTCTGTACCTGGACTCTACCAAATACCTGGAAGACTTCAAGTATGCCATAGGTGTGCAAATGACTGTGCAGTGTATTCAACAATAGAGGTACCCAAAGTTATTTTGGATGCAGTCATATAGTTATAGCAGTAAATACAGTGACTGGGAATACAATGCAGCATAACATCAATGAGCAGCAATCATGTTTTACAGCCTAAAACTTTATGGAAAATAATTCCATCCATCCACAACCTGTTTTTCCCATTTTTGTACAGGTGTTAGGGTGCCCCTTCAACAGTGACAATCATCTAGAGCCAATGATTACTCCTCTGGGTGGCTAGCCCTATATTATGTTTTTAAAATGTAATGCTTATCAGAGTCTCTCATGGATGGCATACCAAACGCAGCACTACAACTAAACTTACTGGCCTTCTCCTATACTGATGCTGCAGAGCTCCTGCCAACAAGAGCGGGTACCCATGGTTCACCTCATTTCAATATTATGCAAATATAATTCTACCGTCAAGCCAAATGGGTCTCAAATTCCCATGGATTGCCTTTTAGCACAACAATGAGACACATCATAATGCATACTGTTGCTTGCTGTTCTCAGCAGGGTATCGTTTTATTAAGTTAAAGAGTGCCTTAAGTTATTTATTGGTGGAATAAAAATGCTGTTTGTATATTAAACAGTGGTAGTGGAACTATATGTACTCCAAGTGACTTACCTCAGATTTTTAAGAGCACTTGTTTGAGGATTCATTAATTCTTTTGATGAACATCACTTTTCTGCAGAACATTTAAAATCTCTGAAATATCTTCCTAAGTTCCAGAGACAGTACATTTTGTTTTCTGAAGTGAAGGTAGAATTGGTCATATTGCTGAGCAGTCTGTTTAAGTAGCCTAACATAAAAGAACCCCAAACAGCCATGGGTCATAACTGTGGAGCAGCATGGAAACAGCTCCGTTCTCAGTACTCTCACACTTAGCACATATCTGTTGTCCACATAACAAAGCCCTTGTACAGGTTGTGATGTGTGCTACAAATAAGTGTTATATGCAGGTATTTGTGGTCCTGGATACTATTATGATGGGTCTCCTGAATGATGGGTATGACATTCCTCCCTGCTAGAGTATCTGTATACCTCATTCCCACCCACAAGTACATTCCCAGTCCTCCACATATGTGTACTGAATGCAGTCTATAGGAGCAAAGTTAAATGTTGTACAATGAGGTTATTATGCATTTCACAAAATAAGACATATATCTTCCTTTTGCAGACTGTTCATGAGTATCTTGTGTCTAACTGGTGCTCTACTGTCTCTCTGAAACTGGTGTACACAGTACCCAGTTATGTACTGTGCATACTAGTATGTGATTCAGAAACCTGTTCTAGTGGCATGTCATTAATGTGATCCAAGTTTATGAAATGTGCTGTTTAGACATCACCACATACAAAACATACTGTGCACAGCTTATGTGTTAGTGTCCACTATGTTTCTGAATATCCAAAAATATGAACAAGGAATTACCCCATCACTGAAAATAAATGAATTTAATATCCACAAAGCTTTCGATCAAAACTACCCTTCACCAGTGTAAACAATTCAGATAATCAGGACTCCTATATATACAACTAGTAATCAGTCAATTATCACACACAATTAAAAATTATCCGATCAAAAACTATCTAATTAACAAAGTTTTAACAAAAATGCAGCCACAGACAAATAAATACCTTAATAAATGCAAATAACTTCTTATAACCTATTAAATTTTAACTTTAAAACTGGTTTAATAGTAACAGTTGAATTCAAACCAGGTACATAATCCGCTCTTAATTTTGAAATCCATTTATATTTTGCAAATTCTGTTTGAGTGACGATATTGCCACCCCTAGGTGAAACATAAACTTTTTTGAAGTATCCTAAATTTAAAACTATGATCCCTATCCATCATTACTATGGGAGGAATTTAATAAAGCCTGCACATTTGTTTTCTGTATAGGCATCACTCCATGCTGCTAACATGACCGTGAACATTTTTAGATTATGTAAGCAGTGTTGAGCGGCACACACAAGCGTGCCAACACAGAAACTTCAGTGGCATGCAAATCACCTCATAAGCAGGTGAATCTCATGCAAATGAGGCAGGTAGAGTGGTCCATCAAGCAGATAGGCAGCTCTTCAGACCCTGGGTGAGTGTCTGTAGTGTACATGAAAAAATTATGTGTACAGGAATATAGACAGACAAAAGGTGCTGTAAAAATGTAATAGATGACCGGAAATGGCATACCACGTACAGATATGAGTGAAACTATATTTTCTGTGTCTGAAAAATTAAGGGAAATAAGTTAAATTAAATTTATTTTTTTAATAATCTGAACATGTTTGCGTGACATGTCACAGTGTGCAAACATGCTTTATAAAAAAAAAAATATGAAAAAATAAAATGAATATTATGTGACAGAAATGTACTACAGGTCCCTGAGTGGAGTATCTGCAATAGTGCATTAGTGCTGTTGCTAACGTGGTCGGGTTTTGAAGCATGTAGTTTCCAGACTGTGAGCACGAATCCCTATGCAAATAAGGTGAAGTTACTGAATAGCACAAAGGGGTAATTGTGTCCACATATCCCCTTCTTGTAGGCAGAGAAACATGTTGTTTATAGAGGAGGTAGCTGATATCAGCAGAGGGTGTGTCCAATGAATTCTAAGCTTATTTCAGCCTGTTTACATGGCACGCCACAGTGCTGAGTGCATCCTTGCGGGGGGTGTGCAACTCACTTCTAAGCTTTGTTTGTTTATAGAGGAGGTAGCTGATATCAGCAGAGGGTGTGTCCAATGAATTCTAAGCTTATTTCAGCCTGTTTACATGGCACGCCACAGTGCTGAGCGCATCCTTGCGGGGGGTGTGCAACTCACTTCTAAGCTTTGTTTGTAAGGGAAACAAGTTTCAGCATGTTTTTGAGGCGCACCGCCATGCTGAGAGTAGAAGTCTGTGGGGGGTGTACACTATCTGCTAAGCTTTGTTTAACTATGAGGCTTTCGTTTGTGTGGCACACTGCAGTGCTGATTGTATCTAAAACCCAGTGACATATTACTTAGTTTTGACCTCTGTTTAACTTAAACTAGGGGCATTAAATAATATTAATGATATACTAGGCAGGTGGAATGCATCATAGGTAGCCAATCACACAGTCTGCACCTACAGCAGAGTACTATAAAATATGCATACATCCTACAATCTGATTCTTTCCCCATACTATACACCATTGGAGTACACACTTGGGAATTTTAACTGACAGAATGCTAGGGCCTGCTGCAGGTCTGCTGCATCTGCATGTGCTAGATGCTGAAGTCAGTGCTGCTGCTGACAATAGGACTAGACAGAGAAGGAGAAGAGTGTTCAGGCCTGGGTAACCTTCCAGAACCTACATGAGCTGGAGATTGCAGAGAGCTACAGGGTGGATAGGGACATACTGCAAGAACTCACTGAGCTCTGCCACCTTCAACTCAGACCTAGAGCCAACAGAGGGGAATCCATTCCAGTGGAAACAAAGGTATGTGTAGTCCTTAGGATATTAGCTACAGGTACTTTCCAAAGACCAACTGGGGACATGACGGGGGTCTCACAAGCATCTGCTTCTTGGGCACTCCACTAGTTCCTGGATGCCATGCTACCACATGCCAGTGATCACATTTATTTTCCCCTCACCCCTGAGGTGAGGGCCAGCAATATGCAACATCTCTACCATGTAGTGCACTAACCTGAGGTATTGGGTGCCATAGATTGCACTAATGTACACATCAAGTCACCACTGTGTGAGGAGGGTAGAATCTACGTTAAAAGCAAGGGGTACCACTCCATCAATTGCCAGGTTGTGTGCAAAGCCCAGAAGATTATCATGAATGTGTGTGTTGGCAGCCCTGGCAGTTATCACAACTCCCTTATCTGGCATACATCACAGCTGTACCAGATGTTTGCTAGGTGAGACATCCCACATGGCCATTTACTGGGGGATACAGGCTATGCATCGGAACTGTGGATGATGACACCCATCAGAAATGTACATACACCCACAGAAGAATGCTATAATAAGGAACACACACAAACTATGAACATCATAGAACATGTGTTCGGGCTTCTGAAGTCATGGTTCCTGTGCCTCAATATATCTGGTGGAGCCCTGCAGTACTCTCCAGCCCCATGTGCCCATATGTTCACAGTATGTGCCATGCTAGACAATATGATCCTGTGGAAACAGCTGCAGCAGAATAAGCAAAGGGAAGGGATACCCAGCCCCCACCAGTACCTAGGTTGCCACAGCCATAGTCACAGGAGGACTCAGAGGAGGAAACCCTGTTGAATTCCCTGTAGGGAGACGTAGACATGCTCAGTGCACCCTGGATTTGGCTAAGAGACAATGCATAACACATTCACTGACAACTTAGGGCCCTAGGGACTGACAACTTACTTCTACTCACATACATATAGTAAAATTGTTGATGCCAGGCAACCCACATAACCTGTACCTATCCATGTATTGGCTGTATACTGCTTGTATCACACAGAGTCAGCTCTGAACTATAGTCCTGTCAACTGCTGCATTCGCAAGGTAAGTTTCTAACCTACACACTACTTCTAAATTGTACTATAATATGGTATTGTATATATGGATCTGCTGCATTTATGCAACAAAATATAGTGGGCTGTGTGGACAGAAGTAACATCCACATGGGACTACAGGTATCCAGTCCAATAGTATGTGTTCCTTAATAATCAATAGGCCTCATGGTTGGAATATGCACTACATCAAGCAAGGGAGACGTTAAATAGTGGGGTCTGTGAAGGCTGCCCGCCTAGCCAGACAGAATTTTATAGATAATTCTATCATTTGTAAATATTAATGTAAGGCACAGGCTTGTTGTGTTAAATGGAGAAAAACTGCTGTTAGATGTGGAACTGCAAAAAAAATGAAACAACATTGCACTCTGCTAGCAGAAAGCTGACCAAGTAAAACATGTTGTGACCCTTTGATCTAAAGTCGGCTCCAGTCTGTCTAGATGAAGGCATTCTTTCTATTGTTTTAACCAAGAGTTAAATTGCTAGATTTAAACATGCAAATGTATTTTTATTGCTCTGCTTCCTAACCAGCTGCAAGATAAGACAAAGAGATTTTAAGAATGTAAATGTAATTTCTGTTAGCCTGGGAACTCAGGGAAGTGTGAAGAATGATGTAATGGGAGCCAGGAATGTGATTTTAAAAACAGAGAGAATCAGAGAGCTTTATGCATTTTTATCTTGACCATCCAATTCATCAGCACTTTGCCTGTTTGCTTATGTAAATTATCTTAGACTTGTGTTTTCTTTTAGAAATAGATAGAAACTAGAAAGATTAGACTGTGTTTTTCTGTGATGTCAGAACTGTCCTATGAATTATTTTAAGTATTTCTCTGTGATCTCTGAACTCTTGACTAGCACTGTGCAGTAAGAAGTATTGTGTTGTGTTTTTATTATTAAATATTCTAAAACCTTTCAACTGTGGCTGTTTTATGTAGAGATAATTTAAGCTCTTAAGAGTACTTGCATGCTTTTTGGAAAATTTACCAAGTAACTCTAATAAGCCCTGACTGTTTAGTTATACTACCAATTTGGATAATAATATTGCAGAGTAATAATTGGACACCCTTTTAAGGGCCTTTGAGTAGCTGATAAATATTAACTGGGTGGTGGCAGTGATTTCTACCATATAGTCTGGGTAAAAGGGGCACAGCTGGAGAACCTGTGCCAGCCTTCCCCAGGAGCGTCTGTGTGGTTATATAAACTCTTATCTCAAAGTGTGTGTGTGTCAGCTATTTGGGCAGGGACACAAAGCACTGGTTGGACAGAGAGTGTGCTGGAGGTTTTAGCTTGCCCAGCTGGCTGAGATCTGGACCCTATAGTTGTGCCAGTGGGGAGTCTTATTGGGGACCTGGAGAGCAAGGAAGCAACCAGCCCTGGACTGACTGTGATCTCTGTGTGCTCTTAAGGGAAATTGCACTTTACTGTGTGTATTTGTTATTGTTTCCCCCTATATGAGATGCCCCTCCCTAGGTGTTAGTGGTAAGGATTGAGGCTCCTTGATTGCTGGGCCAGGGCACGGGCATCACATATTAATTGTTTGCAGTGGTGGGATATCCACATCACATGTTAATTGTTTGGCAGTGGTGGAATATCCACATCACATATTAATTGGTGACAAATACTAATTGGCTTGTAGTGGTGTGAGTAGAGTGAACTTCTGTAGCTTGTGTACAGTCAGCTTTGAAGGTGTTTTGTACTCTAAAACAGCCACACAGTGAATACTCAAGAGTTCAGATCTAATTGTTTTATTTCTTTTGTTAGCTTAGTTAGTCAGGGTGAGCAGGTAGCAAGTCAGCAGAGGAGTATGGAAAGCTGACAAGGAGACCGCTGGCAGAGATGTGCCAGGCTAGGGGAATGGTGCATGGAAACCTGACTAAGGCAGACCTGATTGCAGCTTTGGTTACAGCTGCATCAGAAAACAGCAACCAGGAGGACAATCAGACTGGCAGTGGATATATAATACCCTCAGAGAATGGACAGCTCAACCTTTCTGCAGAGGACTTAAAAAATTCATCTGGAGCTAAAGAGACTTGAGTTGGAGGCCAGGAGTGTGAAAATAGAAGCAACTGAGAGACTGAGGTATCTAGAGAATGAGAACTGCTATGCCTGGAAGCTGAAGAAAAAGAGGCAGAGGCAGTATGAGAAGGAGATGCTGACTCTTCACCAGAGTCATGGAGGTAATGGGGAAGGGAGTAACTGGACCCCAGAAGCACAACAGATCAGTAAATTTCTTCCGCAGTTTAAAGAGAAGGATAATTTTGATAGTTTCATTCATATGTTTGAGAGGGTATGCAAACTGTATGGGGTTGACCAAAGGCTCTGGGTACAGTTCCTGACCCCCTTACTCCATGGTAAAGCTGTAACTGTTTTGTAAAAAATGTCTGATGTTGCATGTTTTGATTATACTGCTGTTAAAAAGCATTTGTTAGAATCGTTTAAGCTAACACCTGAAATATACAGGAAAAGGTTTTGTGAGCATAGATGCAAGGCAGATGAAAGTGTGTGTGAAAATGTTGCTGAACTGAGCACTTATTTCCATAGGTGGGATGAGTGGATGTCAGGTCACCACTTTTGAAGGGCTGGCAGACCTTTTGATGAGTGAACAAGCCCTTAGAACTTTGTCTGAGGACATGAGGATCTGGTTAGCTGATAGACAATGTGCTACTACAGATGAGTTTGGGAAGAAGGGAGATCTATACCTGGCAAGCAGGGCAGCCCTGCACAGGAAAGGGACTGCCAATACTGCTCATGGGTCTAAAGGAACCCATGGTGGGCAGCACAGGCTGCCCCAACAGAATCTGCCAGTAGCAGGGAAAGCCACTAGTCCAGGTACATGTCCAGGAGCTGGGGGTTAAATGTTTTGAATGCAACCAGTGGGGCCATGTGGCATACAGGTGACCATGGAGGCAAGGTGGGTAACAAAAGGTGAGGGAGCCAGTAAGTGGGAAAGACAAAAATGCCAGTAGTAGGTTGTCTTGAGACAACAGGCGCACTGAACTACCATCCTGCAGATGTCCTGATAGGGAAGGATTTGGATGAGGCAGTACCATGTGCTTGTGCAGTTACACGCAGTCAGGCTAGGAGACAAGCATGTGGGTCTGGTAGCCTGGGGAGACCCAGATAGACTGCATACTTGCAGCCAGGACTGGTAAGGTGGTTACTTCAGGGGGGAGCTACTCTGTAGCAGTGAGACTGAATGTGAGCCACAGCTGCTTGTGGGTACTGATGTTTCCTTGGACAGAGTGACTGCAAAGGTAGAGGTGAGTAGTAGTACCCAGGCTGACAGTGAGGAACCATTGTCAGAGGATGCCAGGCTTCCTGTGGAAAAGGAGCTTGGAAGAGTTACAAAGAGAGAGTTGAGACAGGCTCAGCTCTCAGACCCTACATTACAAGGCCTGAGGCAGATAGCTAGGGAGGTAGCAGTTCAAATTTCACTCTAGGCTACCTGCTGCTTGTGTGTGTCCAGATGGCATAAATATGATCAGCTTGTAACATAGAAAAAGGTAGGGTTTTGCAGTACTTTATTTGTAGTATGTGATGTGGCCCCCAGAGGACTGACCACAACAAGACCTAGTGATGTCATCAAGCATATGTCCTGAACTGATAGCACTAGCAGACATGAGGTGTGTTATGTGCGTCACATACTGTGATCTGTAGTGTGTACCATTACATAGGTACATGTTCTTATCTACATACAGCCAACTTGCACCATGTGTGTGCCTTGGCATGTCCTGTATGCAGTGATTAGAAGTGGTGCTAGCCTTGATGTAGCCATGGCTGTCTGTGAGCCTGTTAGAGCATTTTACATCATGTTATGGAACCATAGGATGTTTGAACGTCACAGGCATAATGGCCATACAGCCCTCACAATCATAGACATCTTTATACCTGTAGTTACAGGATCAGAACATATTACCCCAGTCCAAGAGGGACACAGGCAGATGCCCTGTGTTGAGATAAAGATTGTCCAGCCAATCATACAGATGGCATGTGGTGATTGCACTGATGTGCTCTGTGTGCCATTAGGTGGGGTTCTGTTTCTAGGGTGTGTTTAAGTCTGCTAGACAAATCTCTCCAACAAGCATGTAGTACCAATGGCACATACGAAGTTAATGTCCTTACAGTGGATTATCTATGTACTATACCTCCTACAGATTGGCAATATATGCAATAAAACAGGGTCACACATTGCCCCATATGCAAGGCACAGATCACCTCTGCATAGTCTATATGCCACAGGTGACAATGACACTCATTGCAGACTATTCCCATTGGACACATACTGAAGATGTGAAGTGATCTTGTGAGGGACCATACTGTTGTGTGCAATTTCCACTACTGCGTGGAAAGTTACATCACCAAATGGCCATTGCATTCAGATATTGGCATGCTGAGGGAAGAGTACTTGGAGGTTATGGGTATGTTACTTACAGGTGACTGTGGCCTCAGCTACAGCTATGCCATATGATTCCTGCCATACCATAGAGACATGGTGATCTGAGGGACGTTAGGTGTAAACCTGTGTGGCCAGGTCTGTGTGCCCAGTTCTTTCACCCCTGAGTATGTACATCACATGTTGTGACTGATGGGCTACTTACTAGGTACATAGGTCTAACTGCTGGAAATGATACTACATATATATATCTGCATGGAGTTTATGGCCATTACTATGTCAACAGGTATGTGTTTGCAATACCCTCTTTTGGGATAGTGACATACTACAGAGACTCTATGAGTGCTCACAATTTGAAGGTGTCAATCAAAATTGTTAGCCAGAGTCATTCTGTATTCACTTGTATTATGGGTAATGGATTCCAAGCAGTAGAGGACCCAGGACTGTACCCTGTTGAGCACTGCTGCTTACAGCTCAGCTTCTGGAGGCAGATGTCCCTATGTTGCATATGTATGCTATCAATGGGCCACTTAATTACCTCTACAATGACAGTATCCTGGATGCCTAAGTGGGTGCTTTGTAAATTGCCTGAGTAGGGGATATAGTCAGATGGCTTGGCTCAGTCGAGGGGTTGTACACCCTGATGTACCCCCACCCAGGTCCTTGGTGACTGCCTTGGAAATGTCCACCACATGTAACAGTCATGCACCCCAGTCACACATACAGACTGTGTACAGTCAACTGTGTATAGATCATATATGTGTGCTGGTCAGCTCCATGATGATTGCTCCTATGGGCATACAGATATGGATACTTAGACAAAGAGGTGTATAGTTATGTTGGTCAGTGGATGTACCACCTTTGTGCAAGCGTACAACAGTTGCCATTGTCCACTCAGTTGGTCTGCAGCCAGTGGTGTCAGTATGATTGCAAGGGTTTCCCAATAGTGTTAGTAATCCTTGTCAGATCACATGTGGGATGCAGCCTGGAATATTAGCATGTGCAATAGATGCTGTGTATCTTCCAATGAGAGGCCAGTTATGAACTGCTCTGTAAATGTGGAAGTTATGGGGCAGGTTGTAGGAATGTCATGTGTCACATGTGGTGGGGGCAAGGGAGTGTAGCTGATGCAGACAGTGTGGGAGTACAGGTTAGGTATGAGTACAGACCCGTCATATGTGGCATCATGACGTATGAGGTCACCGATAATCTAGGCCTGTCCTTTGAGGTCTCACATCTAACTACACTGTGCATTGTGGTTCTGCTTTGCGTGGGTGGCTACTTTTGTCACTTACCATGTCTACACAACATCACAACAGTATGTGCTTCTATTAGCTGAGAAGGTAGTGCTTCCATGTTAGGGGGAGCACCCTCACCCCAACTGTCACACAGCACTGTCCACCTGTTATTGTTTAGCCTGCTAATGGCAGTTGTCCACCAGTCAAGTTTGCTGATCCATGATGAGCCTGTGTTCCTCCTGTGACATACACAGAGTTCATGCAGTTGTAATGATACTGACATAATGCATGGGTGTAGAACACTGCATACTTGCCTGTCCCATCTGAAGGAGGTGCAGTCACCCTATGTCAACCATCCCATAGGAGGTAATAAATGGCTTTTGTGACTTATATGTCTGTATTGTCTGCCGGGGGGGGGCACATGCTGGTAGTTCTAATAAGACTGATCTGTGGCCAGATCCCCCCAGGAATGACCTGACATTGAGGGAGCTGTACTGGTCACCCATATTGGAAAAAAACATGATGCAATACATTGATTCCACATGTAGGGATTTCATGGCACTGCTGCAGGCCATTGTAGGTAAGGACTGGACCATCCTTTGGGCAAGTGAGCTGCAGCACGACTAAGCAACACAGTGTGTACATATTACACTTCCCTAACATATTTGTCTGTGCTCTGTACAGATACCTTGCATGACTCTCTTCTTGCAACTTGCTGGAAGTAACTGCAACACTTACTTGCACAGAGGACAGCTAGCATGTAGTGCCAAGCAGTGTCCCCAGATCTCTGAGTCATGTCACCTGAAATGCCATGATAGGAGTTAGCATGGATATGAGCACTAACACTATCATACACCTACTAACACTGGACTAAACCCTGTTGCTTTTGCTCAAGGCCAGATCATGCCTACTGACTGTAACTGGCAGAGTCCATTGACTGTTACACTATGCAAAGAATGTCAGACATATGTCTTACTCCACCAACCATGGCCTGACAAAGTGTATGACAATATTAGGCCAGCAGGCCTGGTTGTAAACTGTGTATGTCATGTACAGATTGTTATGTCAGCTGGTGAATAGGCAAGTGCCTAACAGTCATACTCCAGGAAGATAGCATTGGGAGACCTGCGCTGCAGTAACTAGTCAGTGGAGTTCACCATCCTCCATTATTGGCATACCCTACATTAGCAGGTGACTGCATATTAGGAGCTGTCACAGAATCCCACACAGAACCAACAGTTATCCAAGATGGCCTAATACACAGTCAATTGTTCTCTGAGCCACTGACAAAGACTAAATGCCAATGAATGCACAATACTATCCTGTGGGAAATCATCCACCCCTGCAAAATATTGCAGTGTCCACACACCTCACACAGATGAGCCATTACACATGGAGTTATGGACACAGAGAGCAATATAGCCTTTGACTTTCACTGGTCGGTACGATGTGGGGATGCATTCACTGTTGTACAACCTATAACAACAGGTTTGGGATATAAATCCCAGACTGTTACTGCTATACTGAATGTGGCAGTCATCACACCTATAATTGTGTGCAATGGCACCCTTGCTATGTCACTGCACAGGCATATCATACAACTGTAGCAGCCACGCAGGTCCCATGGTACACCAGTACACAATGTAGATAACATGTCCTATGGAGTCCATGTCATGACCATGCATTTGCAGTCTGTCTCCTAAATGCTTTGGATGGAATGTGTATGGAACCATACAGGGAGGTTTCAGATCCCACTGTGTATCTCCATCATATCAATGACATGACTAAGAAATGTCTCATCTGTTCTACATGTCTACAACATCACTGTGGTATACATAAGTACATGCTGGAGAGACAGGTATGTAACACAGACAGTACACCCTACATGAAACAGGCCCCTCATACATGTGAAGCACACATCTGCTGTGACACACATCATGTGCAGGTTACACAATGGGATGCAGAACATGACCATCATAACTGGTGTCAGGCAACTGTCTGAACTAGTCACAGGATATTTATAGGTGGGTCATCTCCATCACCACAGCTTGTAGATGTGTTAGTTCCCCAAATCCTGGTGACACTTACTAAGGGTAGCAGACCTTTTCAAAGCTTAGGGATGCATGAGTACACTGAATGCTGCCATTGTCATTGTTAGCCAGTTATACACATATGAACCTATGGAACCATGCACTTATTGTGCTGTACCTTGCTGAAGACATATTTCTGCTGTGCTGACATGCCATCCTGTACTGCTTTATTGCCACTGCATAGCCATAGGTTATCCCAACAGACTCCTGAAACAGAAACATAAACAGGTCTGTGACACACCTGTCATTGTGTAACTATACAGCCATTACAACATCATTCAATTCAACATAAGGTACACAAAAGTATGTATTGTACTTGTGACAAATGCCAGCATACAGTATCTGTCAGTAACCACTACAAATAGCATGGCAAAACAACACTACATTACACAAGTACATGTTAACTAATATAATCACCCTGTGCATCAGACACATAGCTTCATTTCCCTGCATTGATGGCAAGGATGACAGGGATATGGCACAGGTATCATCACTTGCACAGGGTGTTGTGTGGGGGTGCAGGAGGCCTAGGCTGATCCAAATGGTTGACAGCATGTGTGTGAGTCAGGAAGAGAAGCAGGTAAGATGGACCATGGAAGGGTGCTGTGTGTTTTTGTAGGTGACCTGCATTTGACAGTGGTGTGTGAGTGTGTGTGCGTGTACACAGTCAAGCTCAGTGCTAGCCCTACATGAGTATATGTTGGACGGCTTTGGACCATATATGGTAGTGCTGACTGTTCACCATCTCCATCCCTGAACATGGGAACTGGCTCTACTAGGAGTTGCACTGGCACCTCCATGCCCAAGGTCAGAAGCGGTGCTAGTACCTGACGTTGTCTGCTGGGACCATGTCCCCCATGGGAATGCCCAGGACCATGACCCCATGGCCTGCCGCATAGTGGTGTGGACAGCACACTCCCCTCTGTAGCCCTGGATGTACTGCCGCTATGGGAGCATGATTGTACACGGCCATGTGGACTTTTAGCAGATGGGGTTGCTGACCTACGTCCACAAGGCCAATGCTCAACTCCAACCACATGACAATGTGTGGTCCAAGACAAACACTGTCTCAACCCACCTTCTGTCCACTACATCAGTGAACTGATCCATGGTATCCCCAATGTGGTGGAGGCAGTCATGGATGTCAGACTGTGCTGCATCCATAACCCTAAGCATACATCTGGTGTTCCATTCAGAACATGCCTGTACCTCCATGATTGCCCAAAACATGTGCCGAGTGACCCATGATGTGACACCTACAACAGGTGGTGGACAGACAGCAGGCCTCTTACAAGCACCTCTATCAATCCTCCTGTGTGTGACCATGCCAGCTGTCTGGCTATGACCAGTGTCTACACTCACTGGCGCCATAGTTGCCACACTTTCCTGTTCAATGTCCCCACCTTCTGACTGCCCAATATCTGTGACCTCCAGGGACTGTGTATGTTTGGGCATAGTGACTGTGTGCAGTGACAATGATGACAGAAGAGGGATGCCAATCTCTGGGAGAGATTCAGCCCCTGAAATCCCACCTGTGCCACACTGTGGCCACCATCATCATCAGAGTCTGAGGAGACACTGATATCAGGTTGTGTAGGGGCAGACTCCAACCTCCCCCAGTCACCTGTGATAAGAAAGCAAAAAAGCAGTATAGTAATACCTATTATGCTCTGCAGTACTATATTGTGATATATGTAAGACTCTGTACACTGTCATCACTATGACAGACCTGTTGAATACCCAACCTTGTATAGTAGGACATGAGGACAGCACTCTTCCCACTAGCAGCTGTAGTTACTTGAAAATAAAATCTCAATACACTGCAATCTCATCAGCAACAGTGAGGTACACTGTTGACATTTGTGTAGACTCTGCACAGTTGACACATATGACACTCAGTAGATTCCTGACAATACCATCACATCTGTCAGTTTGGTCACACCTACAAGGCATAGGCATAAGTCTAACATGTGTACAGTCAGAATATATGTGTGCAGTTGGCAATCATGCTGACAGTACAGCAATGCAGGCAGCAGGCCTGGGATGACAGCCTAGGGATTACACTGCTGTAAACTTACATCTGTAACAAAGTAGTGCCATGCTTACCAGGAGCAGGACCATGGGCTTGGCCAATACCCGATGGACCTGTGAAAAGTTGAGGGAGAAGTAATGTCAGTACCACCGCATGTTCCACCACCACAAGGTAATATGTCCATATATCTCGCATTTACAGTAGTTACTGTATTAATTGTTATATTGGTCAAAATCTGAGCATGACAGTCAAACTGCAGTAAAACTCTTTTCCCCTCCCGAAACGCAGACAGACCTGACACCCACATAAGATTAAGTACGCCCTGACACAATGAATGCTACAGTACTGCAATGCTGATCAAACTAAACTTATCTGCATGCTCCTCTACCATGGACACCGTGGCACCCACATCCATGATGTAGGGTGTGATGGATGCTTGGGTGCTGTTGTGTACGCTTAGATTTGCCAGGAATTCCTCAGTGGCTGAGAGTGGTTGTTCCACTGCAGACCCTCCACCAGTGGTGCCACGATTCCTAGCTACATCTGCTGCTCTTCTGCATGTGGCATTGATCTTGACTATTATGCAGTGTCAAACCTGCTCATATGTCCTGCTGTGATGACCAGTGGCACTGATGTCATGAACAAGGTCTGCCCACAATACCTCACGCTGTTCCTGTTGTGCCTCCCCCTGAACAGTAGGAGTTCATGGTATTGACAGAGCCTTTCCAGTATTAACTCATTCTCTGCATCTGTGAAAGCTGCACGGCATCTTGCATACATGTTCCTTGAAAGACAGCATGGGAACACATGTCAGGATCACATACATGGAAGTACACTATGTAGAGATATAGCAAGGACAGAGTGACTGGCAATATTCACTGCTTGATCACACATGTCATATTCCACAGATGGCAAACATACTAAGAGTGTGGATACAACTAGGATACTAGCAATAGTCAGGTATTCCCATGTGTGCCATGACAGCTACTGCTGTATGTTCACAAAGCCGACACTGGAGTCTATTGTAGTGTGTCCCCAAGGGGCAACCCCCCTCTGATAATATGTCAAACCAACTGTGCCAAACAAATAACAGTGTGCTATTACAACCACGGTAAAGGGAGAGTTCCATGAGCCCAGTGTGCCACACTGACAATTTACATTCCACCCTTGATGTCTTGCACACCATCTGTATATGTAACAAATATAGAGAACATTGACATGTCATTATTACAGTTCTAAGAAAGGCTTAATACAATAATCCCTATTCCCTGTAAGAATAGTCAGACATCTTCATCCTGATGGAGTGCAGTACTCCTCTGCTGATATGTGCTGATAGTTAATACTTTGCACACACACGGTCTTTGTCAGGAAAGTCTCATATAGAATGGTTCCCCATAGCCAACTGCTTGGCTTTTTAACATGCTTCTCATCAGCAGGTGATTGCCTCTTAACCAGTCTGTGGTTCTGAAATGCTAATTGCAGCAAACACAGCTGATTTGCACTATCATCAGTCATTCACATGTAACTACAGTACAATATATAGGACCTTCATGTAGATTAGGGGCCCTTTCTGATATGTTGTGCTGGACATTACTGGGTTGAGGAGACTACTTCATTGCAGAGGGTAGGTCTGTAGCAGCAACTTTTAAATAGAGATGGGTGTGCTACAGGCTGCAGCTATTGCTATAGGCAATACGCATAGGCAAAGAGTGTGAACACTTTGAGGACAACACGCTGTAGAAGTAACTGTGGGAGCTGTGTCAGCCTTGTTGTAGAGGCAGAGCCAGAGTGAAGTTACCCTTTCCAATCCAATTAAGGCATGTGTTTAAGGTAAGTATGTTAGGCAATGGTATCACTAACAGAGTACTAGGCAACATGTTTACTGTGTCCTTGAGCAACATGGGGATAAATATAATAATATGTTCACCATTTGGGCAACTGTCAGGCCATACGTTACAGTCTGGTAGTAATTTGGAACATATATGAGGGCAGTGCATGTTACAAGCAGGTACTGCAAATGTGTATGTTAGGTGTGCAGCTGTGCTAATCAGCACTGCGAGTTTGAAAGGATTGTGTGGTGCACTCTGATATTAGTGGCTCTCATTTGCAGTACCTGAGTTGAATTTCTGTGTGAATGCATATTAATGTATGACTTGATAGTTTATGCACTTATATTTTTGCTATAGGGATATGTGATGTGTGTTCCTATCTGCAGGCCTGTGACTTCCATTAGTGAAATGCAAACATTTCATTTGATATGCATTGTCTGGATAAAGAATGCATGACTCAGTCATTATTTGTTTGCTTCACAGTTCTATAATTCCACTGCTACACATCACTGAATTTGAACCTAGGACTGTGTGTGGCAAAATGCACTGTTTGCAAGCCATTTAACAGACTGAGCTACTGAGTCACTGCTACAGCAGGTGCATTTGCAAGATATATGTGTACACATACAGGATCCAACAAACATTTTCTACATCCATTAGTATGTGCATGGCTTTATATAGATGTATTTCTGCACCAGGGACCCAGATGAACATGTATTTTGCCATTAATGCCTTAGCAGGTGTCTTTCTACATGTTGCTGATAAAAGGGCACATTTACCTGCTATCACAGGCTTCACGTACATCCATTATTATGTTTTTGGCTTTCTAGTGGTGTACTACTGCACCTGAGTCCAAGGTACACTCCCATTTTTTCCATTACTTTTAATCAAGTTTGCAGGGCACGGCACACAGCTCTGCTGAAACACACATAATGACTGTAACTGGCAATTACTATGTTTTGTTTAAACAACCTGTTTTAATTAAGAGTTGTGTGGCATGGCAGGTTCATGCAGTGGTCTGCAGGTGTGATGGTCTTCGGTTCGAAATATGGGACAGGTGTTTATTTTGTAAGTGTGTATTACAATTTTAAAAACACACATAGTCAATATAGCTCTATTTAGCCAGGCTTAGTGAAGCTGCATGACGCAGCACATCACGCAGCATCGCCCTAAAAAATATAAAGAAAAGAAAAATGGGGAGATAGGAAAGTGGTGA
Source organism: Protopterus annectens (assembly GCF_019279795.1). Classification (NCBI taxonomy): domain Eukaryota; kingdom Metazoa; phylum Chordata; order Ceratodontiformes; family Protopteridae; genus Protopterus; species Protopterus annectens. The sequence goes on along the minus strand of NC_056741.1, from coordinate 554,741,035 downwards.
AATGGGGTGCAAGCAGAGGGAAAACATAATAAAAGGCAGGTAGGGATGTGCACGTAGGGTGTAGGAAAGAACCATAGCTATCCATTTCTTGTACAGCAACAACTGTGCACATTGACAGAGTTTGTACATGACTGTGAACTCTCACCCCCAGAGAAAGGGGTGAGGATGGTATAACTGTGTTGTCAAGCCAATTGGACCTAATTACATGTGTCCAGTGGACATGTGTGCAAAATAGAGAGCTAAGTATGAGACAACATTTTTTTGGGACAGGTGCCCATTATTTTTTTTTAAGGTGAGAGTGAAATGTTGAGGAAGGGACATAAGTACATGTTGGGGAGGTAAGCTGGGTATGTGAGGATGCATTTGCAGACAGACAAGACAGCAGATGGGGGTCTGTGTGAGACACATGAGGGGGTGAACACCTTGGATATGGAGGGTGTTGTGGAATCTAAGTCCCATGTGCCTCCACAAGGTAGCAGCATGACTCAGATCCCACCAGTAGGACTGTCAGCAGTGCTCTGTCACTGGCAGTGGTGGAGGCTGGGTACTGGGGCGAGCGTGCCCCACCAGGTTGGCCAACATGTCCTTGTTCCAGTGCAGGCAGTGGTCAAAACCTCTGTAGACTATCCTGTGCACCAAAACTGGCAGCTCGACTGGGTGACAACTCCCCCACCATCACTGCTCCCAGAGGGGACCTGTCCCCATCCCATGGGGTGGTACTACCCAATGCTGCAGGTACTGCAGAGGCAACAGAGGGGGAACAACCAGTCTGTGTCCCAGACATGCTGGGACGTGGTGGCACAGCCAGAGGAGGCAAGGTAGACGGATCAGCCAGAACCAGCCTACCTTGATGTGCTGTGGTAAATGAGATAAAGCAATAAGGTTAGTAATAACCAAACAATTGTTAGTATTAATGGAATGGAACATCATATTTATTAATCTAAATACATATTAATGTACGTTATGTGTAACACAACATTAAGTAACATAACAGTCAGTATGTTAACAGCATGCTAATAAGAATTAAATTACGAGGCCAACAAAAGTTAGTTTAACAAAATATGTTCATATTAAATCATAATAAAACATAACAATAATACATCACATTTTACCAAAGTATAGTTAGTGTAACAAAATATGTTAATATTAAATCATAATTATAAATAGCAATAGTAAATAAATGAAGATAAGGGGTGGGGAGAGAGAGAAACATTCCATTACTGACAATGCAGATTATATCCATGAAAATACTGATAATAAATACTCTACAAGTATGTAGTGTCAGTTTTGAGTACAGTGACTCCAATTCTCCTATAGCTGATGTAGCACATACACACCTCTCCATCTGTTAGCATGGGTGAGTATGGGCCAAGCAATAACAAATGCAGGTGCACAACTACACAGAACAGTTTCACATAATGTGGACTTATGTAACTACCAACGTGTTCTGTATGCGGATTCGGTAATACATTGCATTCTAGGTAATCATTTTTCTGGTAATCCTGTGACAGACGGATTAGGCAGTTTTAATTACATTACGAGAAACTGTGACACTTGAGACACATGTTTGTGTACAGTATATTAAACTAGACAGCCGTCATGCCTTAGTTGTTAGACATGGGAATTGAACATCTGTAAATAATGTAACAATTGACTGTAACAACTTAGAACAGACATGGAAGGAATACAGATGTGCTGGAAATATTTAGACAGATTTATTTAGGAATCAACAATGCTGCTTGGCACTTTATTGGTATTGTTGATAAGTGTCTGTGAAATCTAAACACAATATCTGCTCATAACATGGGCTACCTCAACCATATACCTTTTGTTCCCAGAGTGGGAGAAAATGAGAGCATTATGTGACCGATATTGGCCTGGAGACAACCTTGGACCATACAATGAGTTTAGCAATACATGTTACAGGACATTTGTTTTGCATTCTAAAACTATTACAGTGTTATACTTGACTGCAGTGACAGTAGAACACACATGCATGGAATACAGCTGCACTGCATATATTAAGACAGATTTCTTTAGGAATCAACAATGCTGTTTAACACTTTATTGGTATTGCTGATAAATGTCTGTGAAGTCCATGTGCAATATCTGCCCATAGAGTGGGCTACCTCACCCATATACCTTTATTACCTGGAGTAGGAGTAACAGAGAGCATTATGTGGCTGATATTGGCATGGAGACAGCCATGGACTCTACTATGAGTTGGCAATATCGCAATAGAGTTTGCAGGCCATTTGTTTTGCATTTTACAGCTATTACAGTGTTACACTTGACTGCAGCAACCTTACCATAGACATTAATGCATACAGCTCTACTGCAATGGTTATGACAACACAATCCTGCTGTACACCATTTTGCTTACTGTTTTTGGCATTGTTTATTGCTTATTTTATTATTCATTTATTGCACTACAGCTTTAATTGTCCATTTTTTGGACTACAGTTCTACTTGCTCATTTATTGCACTACAGTTTTTATTGTGTATACTTTATTGCAGTAAATAATTTACTCTTTCTTGCTTATTACACTGCAGTTAGCAAAATAAATCCCTACTTACCATATTCACAACCTGGCTGCAGCTGTTAGGAGAGAAACACACCATCATGCATACCACGTTTGCAGACATTCAGCTTGCATTTTGATAAAACAGTGGAAAACATACTTACATATTCGTAGGACATGTCCAGCTCTTGTCTCTTGGACCCAGGTGTTCAAGGTTCCCCTCTTTCTTCTCTTCAGGTCATCATAATGGTGATGACACTGCTCACCAGTGCGGGTGATACCAGTAGCACTGGTAAGTTCCCTGGCCAACAGGTCCCAGGCCTCCACCTTACATTCCAAGCCTTAGAAACTGTCCTGCTTCAGCCTGGGTTCATAAATCTTTACCAGGAGCCCAATGAAGACCCTGGACACCTGCACACCCAAACTCGGCACCCAAAAGCTTGCATCCTCTCTAACACCACCTAGCATATCAGCAGATAATCAGACTCCAAAGAATGGTGCAGAATTCCCATCTAATATAGGCTGTTTTTGCACCCTTACATGTCATTGAACAACATCCAAAAAAGCACTGTGTCACTTAGCAGCATGCAAACCGGCTAAGCAGAGCTAAGCAGTGTGAAAAGTCGCACAACTGAGGTTTTAGTGAAGCTTCGCACCACACAAACAATAGCAGTGGTTAGCATGTTTAAGCAGTGCTCAGCACAGTGCAGCAGTGCTATATTTCTCAAATTTGTTTTTACAATTAAACATATATACTAAATTAAATTACAGACATCTTATGACTGCTACAGACTCGAACTCAGGACTTACTAAGCATTAGGCTGCAACTCTACCAATTTAGCTACTTTGATATTATGAAAACTAGTATATCTTCAAATATACAACTGGGCTACTTGTTAGTGTTGCTGAGCACCACACCATACTGCTCCACACAAATACACTTAAACAGACCCAGAAATACATAATTAATTACATCCATTTTCTCTTTTTAGATGTCTGGCAGCTGTTGGCTATGTATGTGTAAGTGCTGCTCGGATCTGTGGCACTCCATGTCACACTGCACCTCACAAATGGCAATTAAAAATAATTATTATTATAATTAATTACACCCAGTTTCTATTTTTAGATGCGTAACAGGTGTCAACTGTCTATATGAGAGCACAGCTTGGCTTTGCTGCACTCTGCAATGCACAAATATACAGAAAAGAAAAAAATCATAAAAATAAAATATTACACATTTAAAACAATTCACAGCATTTCAACAGTAGCAAGGAGCATTACAGGGAGCCTCACCCAGTATATAACATCTGACCAGGCATCCACAACCACGGGTAGCCTCTACACTTCTCCCTATATGGATTCAATATCACTATTCCTATGCTCTCCCTTGGAAGCACATCATCATTAATATGCATGGCATGATGTTGAGGGGGGAATGTGGCCATATACATGGATGAATTCCATGTAGGCTCTACACAGTGCCTACATGGATTTTATTAAATCCTAGGGACTGTGTTTTCTTCTTTCCTACATTGCATCCACTTGTTCCTTTTTCCTTGTTTACGCATTTGAAAAGTGTTTTGATAGAGAGTTTTTTTAAAGGATAATGCAGTAAAGTGTAACAATAGAATGCAGCAAAATAGGCAAGAAAAAAAGAACACATTCAAGTAAAAATACAATTTCATGCAGGAATATGAGATTCATCGGAGATGAAATATAAACATCATCCAACAACCTCTGTGAATTTTCTAAATATAAAGGATAGTTTTTCAATAATTTTCTCTAAAGTACTGACTTTTGTACTTTGATGATTACTGGAGTTTGATTAGTACCTGGACATTGGAAGAGCAGGATGGGAGGATGAAAGCAAACAGCTACTGTTGGGTTCCCCATGCTCTGAGAGGTGGCACTGGCTTGATTCATGGATGGCACCTAGAGGTACATGCTGCTGCTTGCTGCTACTGGCTGGGGAAAGTCAACATGCAGAGGGATACTTCCTACAGCAAGGAGCCCTAAAGAGCTGCTGTAGAGAGGAAGAAGGTCCAAAGGGCAGGGTAGAGTGTTCCACTGAACCTGGAATCTGTCCCACTCCCTCATACCCTACTCTCACCATAGGAAGAATGAATGGGCTAATCAGGCACCCTGAGCAAGAACAAATGTGAAATAGAACTCTTGCCTAGCCCAGAGAGTTTTGGCCACTGCCCCCAATGGAATGAATCAACCAATTGAATAAAGGTAGTAGAGCCATTGTGCAGGAGGTAAAGTAGAATAGGGAAATATATTCTACAAAGTGAGGTTCAGTGAGAAAGAAAATGCAGATTTTCTTCATGGAGGTCTAGAGGAGACTTATGTTGTATGCTGAGTTCTGTGAAATGACCAGAAGTACATATTCAGTTTTAGGCATTTATAAGTTTAGGCAAAATTTTGCTGGAGATCTAGTGCAAGGAGAGTAGACAGACCTTTACTGTTTTTGCTTCAGGCCATTCTCCTCTAAGTATCAACATGATATATTAATGAGGTTGTCGTTTCTAGCAATGTCTCTAAATAACTCTTCTGCTCAGCCATGGTTACAGGTTGTTAAGGAGGTCAAGAATTCAAAGCATCCACTTTCATTTAGCCACCGAGGTATGTTAAAAACTATTACAGTGTTTTTTATAGTTCACTACTAAATTATTGGCATGCAACCAGTTCTGTATTTAATCAGTTTTTCTGATTCTTTCCTACTTTTTTAAAGATTATTCTTCTGTTAGGCCACACCAGAGTGTCCACATACTTGGGAATTCTATCCTTGATAGGTCAAGACTACGTCATTGATGAAAAGGGAAAGCCATATGAGTTCTAATACTGAAGATGCTGTCGGTACATGCACTAGAACTCATATACCCGTCATGGGAAATACTTGTTCTAGTTGCTGTTACCTCATGAAAAAGAATAGATGTTCTATAGTGGATCCTGCAACTGTCTTCTACTGATAGTTGTAATAATCTTCCATGGGGGCTCTGCCCAAATGTTATGTTATGATGACTCTTCTTAAGACAATAGTACAGCTGTGGCTAAGGTATTTGCCATAGCAGTAAGTCTTAAAGTAGAGGTCACAGTGACAGTAAAGTTACTCTCCTCCATCCCCTAAGAAAGTTGTACATAGTTTATAATTGTTTTATTAGAATTTTGTACAGCTACTGTTTGAATAGTTGTAATAATATTTTTGTAAAAAGGAAGTCATTTAGTACAAATATATTTTCCTATGAATGCTGAGAAGGGCTTGGAGAACAGAAGAAAGCTTCTAGAAACATTGGCTATAAATGACTGCCTTGTGTACCGACCTTGTTTTCACAGAATACTTGCATGAATTGAGTAGAGGTCTGCAGAGTGATAAAATTCTGGCAAGGAAAGAAGAGTGCATATGGTAGGTAAACCCAAAATGTTATGATTTTCTGTTTCACTGACCTCTCCTCTAAAACACGTATTGTTACAGTAAGCACATTAGCCACAGCTTTACTGAATTTACTTTAGTTTATAGATTAATAGGTATATAATAGGCTAATGACCACCAGGGCCTTTATAAGCATTGCCATACAATCCAGCCCAATTGTATCCCCATGTATCATGGATGTTTATTAGGATGGGGTACGCTAGTTAGGAAGTTTCTAAAGGTTATGTGGAGGATATGTTAGTTTGGGCATAGTTACTGTCTGCTTCTATCTTTTAGAGACACAAGGGCTAGATCTGGGGTGAATTTCTAATTTCCCATCCATTGGCCAAGGTTACACTTAAATAGGGTTAGACTCTTCTTTACCTAGATGGCGAGCTTGTTTCAGAGCAAGGGGATCCTGTAAGACACACATCTCTCTCACTAACATGTCATATTTATGTCACAAGCAAAATTTAAATCCTTTGGCTCTAGTGGTTCTGATACTGTTCATTTTGTGTATGCATAAAAGGTCCATCAGAGCTGGATCTGGGAATGCAGTATAGAGATAGGGCTTTAAGGTGATCTGTATAGAATAATGTGTTTATACCCTGGATTCTGCTGGCAACGAACATTTGTGGGTGCTCCAACTGTTGCATATGTCTGGTCAGATATATGCCAAAAAGGGCATTATACTCAATGATGGGTCTGCTAAGGGCTGAATAAAGTGGCACTTTGACTTCCTTCAACCTGGATACTGTGTCCTTACTTGTAAGATGGGAGACATAGAGTGATATTTTATAACCTTGGCAATATGTTTGTCAAAGGCCAGATTACTGTTTTCATATGTTCCCATATCCCTGACTAGCAGAGTCAACTCCTAGGGGTGTCTTATTGATGGAGTAATTAGCTTGGGTGGCTGTTTTCCCAAAAGACACTATAATGGGACATAGGGGTGAGCTATAGTTTGCTAGGATATGGTATGGGACTTTGACTATAGTGACATGCATGTGGATAAACTCTAGGGCATTGTCCTGTCTCTAGTAGAAATTGCGATGTGGTTTTTGATATTGATTTCTTTGCCAGCTGCAGTAGTGACTGGCTAGTATGTTTGGCCACATGCAGTTGTTCTGCATTTTACATAGGACAGACTTCCAGGCCATTTAGACTGCGGATTTCTGAGCATCTAAGTGACATAAGACAAAAGCCAACCAGCAATGCCTTGTATAACCATACCACAAAACACCCTACAGCTTCTTTTAATTTTATGATTATTGATAGAATATTGGCTGACAGATCTAAAAAAGCAGGATGGCACTCTATATTGGATGCAAAAGAGAAAAATGGATCATTAAATTGGGTGGACCGGGTTAAATGAATATTTATGAGTCAACCAATCACGGTATGTAACTAATTTGTACTTCTGTTTATAAGGAACAAATGAATGCTTCTGTTTTCAACACTGATGAAGGCTAAGTAATTATTCTAGCCAAAACTGGTCTGTTTTTTGTTCTTTTTATGTAATCTAATAAATATATTTAATTTATGTTACAGCTTACAGTTGCTGGCTCATTTCTTTTTGAAAAATTGTCCTGTTTAACCAACCTAGACATATACTTGTTGGTAATATAATTTGAGACCTTTTATTCCTGTCTGAGACACTCTGATGAGACAATTACTACATTGTCTCAGAATGCCTGTACCTACAAAGCTGGTTATGGAGACATTAGGAAATTGCATATCCATGTTGTCCAGTCCTGTATTTGGGTGGGCTATTGTAGGTTATGGTTTGGGATATATAGACGTCTCCTTGGGTGGTCTGTGGGGTTTGACACTAGAATCGATTAGATTGCATTAAGATTTGATAGTAGTGTTGTTTAACATGCAGACTAGCAGATCTAAGCTTGCCTACATGCAATGGCTTTGTTTTAGCCACATTAAGTTACAGGTTACAGTTCTAATGGACATTTTATAGATAAAATTTACTCAAGAGCAATACTGGTTTGCTGTATGGGCACTTAATATTATGGATATATGGAAAACAATGGGTGGGAAAATACTTAAATATCTTACACAACAGACAATAGCAATGAAAGAGGGGAGGGAGGGACTTTGGAAGTCAGATTACCATAGTGGGTGGAAGCCAGAGACAAAGCTTTTTAAAACCATAATAGGAAAAGGGTGGACAGGTTTGAGAAAAATCAGATAAAGCCAAAATTGGAGCTCTAATCCAATGGTTAGAATTTCTGAAACTTTAGCTTAATGACTCAGTGAAGGCTGGGGAAGACACAAAGAACAGGGAGAACACAGTAGCAAAGTAATCAGAAAGGCACTGGAATGCAACTTTAAGCAGGCAAACAATAAGCAGAATATAGGACTCTAGCAGCCAAATGGGAAAATAAACATCTGTGAAAGTACTGAAGCACAAATCCTGGAGAAGAAATCATTATACTGTCACTACTGCAACCCCACCATAGACAAAGGTACCAGGCTATACAGAAATTTGCCAGTAGTGCTGTAGTACAATACTGTGGGACCTCAGAGTAAGAATATATTAGTAAAAATGTATATGATGTGCAGCTAAGTGTTACATCCTGTAAAATATATTTAAATACGTGTGGTTTATAATTTTAAGGCTGTGAATTTTCAGTTAAATATTCCTGAGTCATTTGCTTTCGGTTAGATAGCATTAGGTCTTTTGTCATTTTGTCTGTGTAGAACTACTGTAGCAATCAATTACTGATTAAACCGTTGAGATCTCCCTCTTTTACTGTCTCCCTGAGCAATACAACTTTCATGTTTACTGAATGGACTTTCTTCTTCAGAACTACGAGTCTTGCTTCAGTTCCACTTGTTCTTTAACCATATCCACTGACACTGCCAGTAACTGTTAATGTGCATGATTAGCTTTACAGTCTACCTAATCAATGTGTCGTCTTTTTCTTTATACTAGCTAATTTAACTAAAATCTTGTCTGCTTCATCTCATAAGGCCAGAACCTCTTTAACTTAACAGTAGTTCCCATGACAGCTATTCTGAGGATAACAGTATATCTGCATAGCTCAAACCTGTTACAGTAAAGAATTATGCATCATTTTTCCTAGTCTTTTTAGACATGCTTGTGACAACCTAAGAACACAGCTGAAGGATACTTTATAAATACTCTTGAGAATCATTTAAATGTAAAAACAACATTAACCCAGAGCATGCAACATGTCTGCACTATCGTCAGAGGAGGTCTATCACCTGTCTAGGCTATTCAGGAAAGTAAAATGTCTTACTGAAAGAGGCTGTGGAATAAGCAAATCTGGCCAATTTATCTATTTATTTACTTATTTATTTTTTTTAATTTCTTTTTTCAATATATGGTTTGCTTATCATGCTCTGTAAACTGAAGTGTTTAGTAAGACCTACAATAGTGGCAAGGATTAGACTAAATCTACTTGGCAATTAGAATAGACAACAATAAAACAATAATCAATATGTCATATCTAATGCAAAGGACTGACAATCTAATGTAGAGATGAAAGGAGGCACAAACAATAAAAGAAGACTTAACATTAAATAATAGGGGCCTACCAGAACTTGTCAGAGATTTGGGATGCATGACTAGGTGTAAAAAGGCCCCTGTGGTCGTTAGTCTAGTATAGGACTCACTCAGCGATATCAGATACTTCATTAGGATAGTTTACTCTGTTTAATAAAGATTTGCAAGGTTTGGTTTTCCAAAAGCTAGGATAGAAATGGTTGCTATCACCAGGTCCCTTGACTTAAGGATGATCCCTACCCCAGATCACTGATGGGTTCTGAAGCAATGCAGGTCTGGTCCCACAATTTCACTGCAAAAATGCAGATGGCTCTCTGTGGGGCTGCTACCTTGTTACATTTTTCTTTGCAACTTTGGTACCAGGCACTTCTGTAGAATACTGCTTTGTTTCTCATTGTGTGATCTATAGACACTCTTCTGCAAACATTGTGCAAGCAGTGCTGGCACTACAACTGATAACTGAGTGTTTCCTATCATACCTGTTTTATTTGTGAAGTGCTTCTGTCACTAATTAAATAAAACAAATTGCTATCACATGAAGCAATCAGTTAGAAGCCATCTTAGTCATGTCCTTTCCATATCCTTTCCCTTCTGCTGTTTTATTCACTTTTTTCTGTAGTTCCTTCTCTGCATAGCATCTGATTATCTCCTTACATTTACAGCCAGTTGTTACCAAAATAATGAGAAACAAAAATGCCCAGCCTCTAAAACTCACTGAACTCAATTGATCCTTGGGCTTGTGGTTACAACAAAATAACACTTCTTGTCTTGGCTCATAATATATACACTTCCCAGGTTTCAATAAACCCCATGTATGCTTCGTGCAGAGCCTACACAGAGTGTATCTGTTACTGTGGCAGTGCTCATCACACGGCATTATGCAATGCATATTAATGAGGTGCGGCATGTCTAAGCAAGGTTTTGGGGCTCACAGCAGTGTTGCTGGCTCAAAACTTTGCAAGCAAATGTGGATAGCAATTCCATGTAAGTCAAAGTACCAACAGTCTGTGGATTTGCGCAAAATGTTGCAATGACCACCAGGGCTACACAGATAGCACTGATTCTGCACAACATTCTGTACAAAGTCCAACATAATGCAAGAATATATACATAAACAGAAATAGGAACATAACATGTGGCATAGACATGTGTTACAATGAAACACAAACATACCTGTCATCCATTTTCAGCAAGACCAAAGGCATACATAATGGGGGGACAATAGGCAATAAAATATGTTATACATATGTAATATTGTACTTCCACACCTTGAAAGTTGATAGAATAAATAGTTTGCACATTATCATGAAATGTCTGAATAGCATGTACACACACCTAGATTCGAATTCAGTACCATCTGGCCCCAAAAAGGAATGGAGCAAAGCATTAATAGATGGTGTCACAGAGTCAGTTAAGTAGCACATGTAGTTTATACAACCAATAGTAGCTATCAAAGTTTAGCAAGGGTTTCCCTTTGTACTCCCACATACCTGCTCCCCACATCACCACTGTCCTATTTATTTATTTTTCATTTGTTAAGTGGGAAAGTCTGACTGGACACAGATCCTTTTTCAGCAGAGGCCTGGGGAGAAAAGCTCCAGTATTAGAATTACAAACTTTACAGAAGTTGACAAATATGTGAGAAATAAAGAAAACATGCACAAAAACAGTTGATAATGAAGAATAAGACAATTCTCCAGAAGTAAACATTAACATCATGCATGATACCTAGTATATACAATTAAAATGAGAGAGGGACTAGCTTCTGAACAGTTGAGATCACCTAAAGAGAACTGAGATAAGGCCTATCCAGGACAGTTGCAAGAGCAGAGCCAGGAGTCAGTTAAGTGTGATTTTAGGGGATTCTTAAATTGTAGTATAGAGCAGTTGGAGGTTATGAGGGCTGACAGTTTATTCCATATTTTAGGAACGAAGTTTGAAGAGAGTAATTCCCCAGGTGAGTTGTTAGCTTTGGTGTTGTCAAGAAGGAGATTATTATTGGAATGGAGGGATGTAGTAGTGCTGTATGGTTGTATAAGATTTTTGAGAGCAGGAGGTTTATCTGGTTGATGCAGTATTCTGTAGCAAAGGTTAATTGTTTAAAATGTAGCAGCTCTGGAAGTTCAAGCCACTTTAACTGTTTAAAAGATGAACAGTGATGTGTCCTGTATGGGGCATCAGTGGCAAATCTGGCAATTGTACTGTGATAAGATTCCAGTTTTTTATATCAGTTTTGCAGAGGTTGGTTAGAAGTGGGGAGACATATAGGATCTATATCTTCCCCATTTCTTTTTTATAAAGCTTTATTGCACAATGGTGCATATCGGGCCTCATCGCTAAGCAATAGTGGATGACACCTGTATATAAATGTATGTCAGTGTATTATCAACACCTGTCAAAGTGCTGCATACACCTGCATTAGAATCCAATATTATCTGGTCCAAACATCAATGCATTAACATGTGCTGCCACAAAGTCAGTTTTATAGTACATGTATTTCATACAATTAATCCTAACTGTCACAGCTTAGCAGGAAATTCCTATTGCTCTTGTTCCTGCTTGCTCCCCATGTCACCACTGTTCTACGTTCCCCATTTATATTGTCTAAAGCATTATTGTGTGATAGTGCACATCGCACACTAATGCACAGCAAAGCTGATACAAAAGCAGTTAAACATAATAGATACATCTCTATTTGGACCCAGTACCATCTGGCTCTAAAAAGGAACATATGACTGCATTAAGTGCATTAATACCTGCTGCCACAGAGTCAGTTAAGTAGCAGGTATATGATACAGCAGTTAAGTCTGCCAGTTGCCATTCAGTCTCTAAAATACACCTGCTACTCAAGTGAGTCTGTGGTACCACCTATTAATGCATTGATCCATTCCTTTTTGGGGCCAGAAGGTCCTGGGTTCTAATACAGGCGTATGTAACACTTTCAAATGGTTTTATGTTTGCTCCACTTAACATCGCACAAACGTGGTGCTTGAAGGTATGTAATGCCGAGCACCGTGTTTGCTCAATGGTAAGCATCGTGCAACACTTTTAAACAGTGTGCACACTCCCAGTAACTGCAATAACTGCAATTGGTGGGAAAACATCATTCTACATTGTTCTTGATTCATGATAGGCATGGCAGGTGTGTGTGTGTGGACAGGGAAGGAGACTTTGTACTCAAAGATGGGTGTCCAGGAATCCAAAGTATTTGTTGGACTCCTAGTGAAGGAACATAGCCCAGGCTATTGCAAAGGGACTATTCCAGATCAGAGTGCAAGTCTGAGGCTTGAGCTATTCTTGCCTGGGCTGTGACCAGTGCTACCAGTATCTGTCACACTGGTGAGTAATGTAGACACCACTACAACGATGGGATACCCTCAACCACTGGATCAAGGAATGTAAATATCAATTACAAAGGCTACTTGTAAGAGTTGAAAGCTGATTATAGTCAGGACTGGTATTCATAATGGTATTCTGTTCTGTTTTTTTCCACAGCTGCCACAGAGAGAGAACTGAATGTGAGAACCCATGCTACTAGACTGGCCCAGATGAGAGAAGCATGTGGTATGCATGCATCAGAACAGTACTGTTATTGTAGCATTAAATGTTAAAGACAGCTTATATTGGTATTTTATACAGTTGTATCAAATCAGGCATAGGTATCTAAACTGTAAAAGCAAGTATGCATGCATTAGTCTGTAGCACAAAACAACAGTTCCATACTCTAAAATAAAAGTGAGCATGCATCTCTCAACTATAGATGAAAATTATGCATGCATTAGTGTGTAGGCCAAAACAACAGTTCAGTATTAGAGAGTAGTCAGAGGTTGTGTATTCAAAAACCACACTTCCCAATTATACAATACTGTTAAGTTTTAATCAATATTGCAATGTAACCTCAGGACTCTATACCAGTGGCACAAATGGCTTGCTGTAATCTGTAATGAGTATAATTGGGACATGCATATGTGCAATATATGCACACATAAAAGGATTGCTTGTTGCAGTCTGTAGTATAGTGTGCATCTGTTATGAGGTGGGTAGTCTTAAAAGTAAAAAAGTTATTTTTTTAGGAGATGGTAGTCTTAAAAGTAAAGGTAAGAGAATAGAATCAAATAATTGTAGCAATGCATTGTATGTCACCTATGAAGTTACTAATTTTATCCCTTTTTTTCTCTCACCCCAACCCTTATCTTCTCTTTTTTTTTCTCCACAGCACAATGGGGTTGGCCTGGCCCACAGAATCCTCCTTCCCCCTCTCCACCAGCTTAGGGCACCTAGGCTCAGTATTTCTAGGATGCAACCTGGCAGCAGCCCCTCTGCTGCCCCTGCACTACCTGGCCCCTCATGTAGTTCTGCCCCACAGGATAGACCAGACCTCTTCCACAGGGAGCATTGGAAGAGGTGGTGATTTTATCACCCATGATAAACTGCCAGGGTTGGTGAATAGGATTGTGCGCTGTACTGTAGGTGCACGCATATGCTGGATGGAGTGCCTGTTGTCCATCATTGTACAGAATACCAGGAGAAGATGCAGACATCAGGCACTGCAGCCATTGGCACAATGAAGTGACAGTGATGACAGTCCAGTGGGTGATGACTCGATTCTCACTGTCACCCAGCTTGATGTCCATGGGTTCTTGATATCCCCACCCTCACCCCAAACATGCTGATCACCAACCTCGTGTCCTTCACCATCCCTGTCTTGTATGTCCTGCTTGCTATTGCTTCCTCACCTACCCAACCTACCTGACCCAGACATACCTATGTTCCTTCCTCAACATTCCTCTCTCTCTCTCAAAAAATAAAATAAAAGGGTACCTATCCCACAAAAGATATTTGTCCTATACATAGTTCTCCATTTCATGCACATGTCTTCTTGACACACTTGATTTGGTCCAAATGACTATACAATATGATTGTGTTGTAGTCACCTATCTCTTCAGAGGTGACAGTGCAAATTCAGTTAGTATTCTGCACATATGTTCTTTTGTTACTGTTGAAGAAATGGATAGCTAGGGTCCTTTCCTACCTCCCTCCTGCACATTCCTGCCCTGTTTTCACTTTGTTTTTCCCCCTGTATGTTCCCCGTTTCACCATTTTCCTATCTTCCCCATTTAATTTCTTTAAAGACTTATTGTGCAATGGTATTACCTGACTGAAGGCCAGGTAAGATGCACAAACAAGCATATACTGCCCTTTTTGGGGGAGCATAGGTTGGTTACTGTTATGGCACAAACAAGGGAATGCTGCTCATAGCCTGTTCTTTTAGGGGGGAGCAAAGGTAATGATGCCCTTGTTGCTCTCCTTGTTCTGCATCCTGCCTGTTGTTTGATCTTGTGAAAGGGTTGCGAAGTCAGAAACTTCAATGTGTATCATTACTTTCTAACTTCTCTCTTTAATGATTTACCAGTACAAAGGTATGGTGCTAAACTGAGGGCATGCAGTGATCATCAGTACTTTTGAGAGGTATGAGTATGTGAATCTTTGATGCCTAAGGCCTACAACTTAGTAATGGACACATATAAGTACAATAAGTCTCTGTGTCATGTTAAGGTACTTTCTGTACAAATCCACCAGTATTTACTTGATTACTGTAGCAAGTTAAGAAATACAAGGGTATGCCATAATATTATTAAAGAATACACTCTAGGTTCAGGACTTACCTTGCAAATGCAGCATTTGACACAGTTTTAGCTCAGGGCTGACTCTGTCTGATGGAAGCAGTATACAGCCAATACATGGTAAGGTATAGGTTGTGTGAGTTGCCTGGCATCAGTTTTACTATATGTATGCGAGTAGGTATTAGGCACCTAGATGGTCAGTGAATGTGGTATGTACTGTCTCTTAGCCAGAGCAAGGGCATACTGGGCATGCCTACATCTGCCACCAGCCACAGCAGCTAGTGGATCCCCCTCAGAGTCCTCCTCTGACTGTGGCTGTAGTGACCTAGGTGTTGGTGGGGGGAATGTGTGTCTCTTCCCCTTTCTGTCCCTGTTGCAGCTGTTTCTGCAGGATCAGACCATGTAGCATAGCACATACTGTGAAGATTTGTGTACATGTATATGGATTATACTGCAGGGCTCCACCAGATGTATCTAGGTACCAGAACCGTGACTTCAGCAGCCCAAATACACATTCTGTTATTTTTCTGGTTTGAACATGTGCCTTATTATGGCATTCTTCCATGGCTATGTGTGCACTTCTGATGTCATCAGCCACAGTTCCAGTGCATAGTCACCATCCCCTAGTAAAAGGCCCTGTGGGATGTCTCCCCTAAGAAAACATCTTGTACAGCTGTGATGAGTGTTGAGTGCCAGATATGGGAGTTATGATAACTGCCAAGGTTACCAACATACAAATTCAAGATAATTCCCTGGGTATTACACATGACTTGGCAGTTGATGGAGTGGTATCCCTTGTGATTAATGTAGATTCTACCCTGTTCACTAGTTGGTGCCTTAATGTGTGTGAGTGCAATCTATGTCATCCAGTTCTTCAGGGTAGTCTGCTGCATGGTAGATACTGTTGCATATTTCTGGCCCTCTCCTCAGAACTATGGGGAAAACATATGTGCTCCTTGGCATTTATGAGCACAGCATCCAGGAACTGGTGGAGGATCCTGGATGCTGATGCCTGTAACACACCCATCATGTCCCGAGGTGATCTTTGAAAGGAATCTTTGGCTAAGTTTCTAAGGCTACATATACCTTAGTTTCTACTGGGATGGGTCACCCTCGGTTGGCTCTGGTTCTGAGATGATGGAGGCAGAGGTCACAGAGTTATTGTAGTGTGTCCCTGTCCATCCTGTATTGCTCTACAATTTGCAGGTCATGTAGCATCTGAAAAGTTATGTGGGACCTGAAAACCCATATACTTCTTGGCCTAGGCCTATTGGCATTAGCAGCAACACCACTGGCTTCAGCCTGTAGCACATACAGATGGATAAAAGCAGCAGCAACCCTTAGCATTGTGTCCCTGTAGATTTTCCATGTATCTACTCCAATAGTATTGAAGTATGCAGAAATAAAAAGTATGCAATCTACATGGATGCTTTATAGACGTGTCCCCTTTAGTTTACCGACATTCCAGAATGCTGACAACCACATGGCCGACACCATATGATCGACATTCAGAATGCCGACAATGCAGAACCGGCATCTCACTATAGTGCAGAATGGACAGATTTCCATTCTTAAAGTGTAGTGCGATCTTGGAGTTGGTATATTAAAGTTACGGGGGGTGTGGGGGCAGAGCCCCCCCATGGGGGTGCAGGGGGGCATAGCCCCCCAGCTAGAAGTTGAAAGGAAATTTTATTTTCCTTTTCTGTGGACTTCTCACAATGTCAGCATTCTAAATGTCGATCGTATGGTGTCGGCCATATAGTCGTTGGCATTCTGGAATGTTGACGTTGTGTAGGGGATCCTTATAGACACACCTGCTGCTTGCTCATTAGTGCGCTATGCACACCTCAGTGCACATCTGCATAAATAAGGCAAACACAGGCAAAATTGGTATTAATTTCATCCATTCCTATGATATTATGCAAACATGAAGCACAAAAAGTGAAGGGAAGGTTGAACACCCTATACTGGAACTCAGGGCCATCTATACTCCAGCCCTACACATACACGTACTGCCACAGGAATAGTTACATGACAAGCACTAGGAAACCTGCCATTCATTCCTCCAGTTGCCATGATTGTGCTAAGCTCTGTATTATGCAAACAATGACCAAAATAATAAAAAAAGTACTTAAAGCGGACAGTGATGGCACATTTTACCAACAAATGAAGAGGAGGTTGCATCTTAATGAAGCAGAACTTGTGAATTGTGCACTGCTTACATGCATTTTCACCCTTCACAGACCTACATGTGCACCTTTGTAAGTCTAACCTGTTATACCCCCTGATGTCATCATTCACTGTTGCCATCCATTGAAAAGAAACACTGAGGGAGTGCCTACACGATGAGAACATCCCTACATGGTTACAATTTATTGGGATTCAGCAATTCTAATGAGTTCAGACCTCATTTGTATCTTCACTGTGTTGACAACCTTGAATCTACACTGTTGGCAACTGTGTAGCCATGAAAACTGAAGGGGAGCTAAATGTTGAACACACAAGGGAGGGTATTACTTTGCTGTATATCTGCACAGAGGAGTACTGTTTTTGAGACATTATGCCTGTATTTCGTCAGCTACATACTGCATATGCTTACATGCCACTATGAATAGTCTATTTCATGAGGTTTACACTTTTAGCTGTTTGCATTAGTTACAAGTGTATTCTTCACTTGGGGGTGGGGGAGTGAAGCTGCATTTATGTCATGGGGAGTGAAGCTGCATTTATGTTATGGCACTTAAAAAGGATGTTGCTATTGTTACTCTCCTTTTGTTGCATTCACCCTCTATAGAACTGGAATTATGTGTCTGCTGTCACTTGTTAAGGTCAGTTCTGTACAAATCTAACAACTTTTGCTTGCTTTTCTGTCTTTGTAGACTCTTTTCTGTGGCTGTATTTGAAATGTTTTTGAATACACGGGGAACACCAGCACAGAGTCTACACAGTTGCTTTAGAGCTTGTTGAATCGCTCCACTGTGTTGGTTTGCTTGATTAGCATACAGTTCACCTACGTATGGTGTAATTAGCATGCCACCATATTTGCCTTATTTGCATGAGAGTGTGTGCTACTACAGGGAGTTTACTGAATCTAAAAGTATTCGTGGCCGTGTGCGCATCACGCCATGACATGCATACAGTGAAAAATGACCATCTAGGCTTTATTGAATCCTCTCAAGTGTCTTTTACGATTAAAAGGAGTAACACTTTATTAAATGCACCCTGCTTAACTTCTACGCAGTCTTCAGTAAAATAATCTGCAGAAACTATTCAGTGAATATTTATAACTATAAACTTCTGTAATGATTCCAAGCCTTGACTATTTCAAGAAACCACATCAAGGAACAAAACTAGCTGTTCAGCTCAGTTTACTTTTGCTTCTGATCACAAATGATTTCTAAGGCACAGCCATTAAATGTTTTACTGTCTGTCAGTATGACTATTTGGATCAAATCCAACCCCCAAACGGTACCTAGAGAATGGAAAAAAAAAAGGTATCAGTATGCCAGTAGTTCATGAGCTGAAATATTTACCACAATCCTGGAAAAATAAAGCCTAATCAACAAAGTCAAACCACAGTGGTTGCAATTCCAGAATCAATAAATACGACTGAACTCTGTAGATAAAGATGATATTGAAGTGATGACATATTAACTATTCGTATCCATCCTGTGGGTGAAAAAAGGAGGGGGCTACTTGGCTAAATATAACTTGTCTGAATGCATGCTTTAGCTGCAAACCATGGATGACAGCTAAAACTTTGCTCATGATTTTTGTCGTACTCCTGAAGGTGGCATGACTTCTTAGTTTATATTAAGAATACATGGGTGCAGCCATCTACAGTGGTGTGTAGGGGGGTTTCCCTTCCAAATAAAAATAATTTCTTATGTTTTTCCATCTGATGTCTTTTTTGGCCAATATGTTATCTAGAAGAGATGCATTTGGTCAGTTAACCAAGATCCTGCAAAAAGTAATGCTTCTGTATCTTTTGTGTTGCCGTATGGTTTATTTCATCAATAATCTATGGATAAGGAGAATATCATGGGTAATATGAAAATTAAACATGGACAAACGTTAACAGTAGAGCAAGAAAGAATTAGAGTGTGATGTCTTATTCATGTATAATAGTGAGGTTTTCTCTTTTGTATTACTGCTTTCAGTTCCTTTTTTGCCCAGCTTTCTATCATGCAGAAATCAACATCTTTTCCCAGCTTTTTCTATCTTTTATGGTATTCCCAATATGTGTACTAGAAGTAGGTTTATGTGCAAATGAATCAATCAGCTGCCTTGATGATTGTTATAACAAACACCTGAATCAAAGAACATTTGAAAATGTAAAGTCATATAAATGACTTACATTTTTTTACTTAGTAAACTTCACTTAATTTAGTACCTAGCATCTATGATTTCACATTTTACTTTGTTAATATTTATTTTCAGTGGATCAAATGTTATGGTTAGTGTTCGACTTTAAATGGTATTAATTTTATTACATGGCTTACTTTTGAGAACTAGGATCTGTGCTTCAGCCGTTCTGACAAGTTGTATGTTAAAATATTTTAAAGAGCACCATTTTTATGCAACGTCTAATAAAGTTAATAACAGAGATAGCAATACTCACCCTTAGTGTTAAATAAGTGTTCTGCATCACATCTGTTTATCTAGTAGCACCTGTACTGCTCACCTTCTACACTTTGGATAAGCTGGAATATACTTAACAACTCTTTGTTACTATTTCAGACTATGTGCCCATTTAACTGTGTATACATAAATAACTATTAATGTAAATTAATTGCACCATTTTGCTTCATGTATAGTCCTGCTGAGATCAGTTTTTACCTACTGTCACATGCATATATCCTTGCCTGTGACATACCTAAAGTCTGACCTATGTTTCAAAATGTAAGGACTATCTTCTTCTCCACCAACCTTTTATTACTGAGCAATTGTGCAACGCTTGTAACATAGCAAAATGTCTCTCGGACATGCCTGTCTTGCTTGGTGTTATACTAAATTACTGTAGAAGCTTTAATCTCCGGCCTCCACTTTAAATAAGCTTTGCCCACTGGGACAAGCTAAGTAAACAAAAGAAATGCATCAATAAATGAACAAATAAGTAATACGTTTCTAATTTATTTTAATGGAAGACACAGCCTATTGATTTACTATGAGCTGAATAAAATTGTGAAGTTACATGACTTGACAATTCATTCAGAATTTATCTTTTTTGATGTTTGCATCTCCCAAACCACTGTGTTTTATTTTAAAGCTGGCTACCTGAATGAATTAACACTGTACCCTTAATCAGACTGTTGTGTTTTTTTCTGCAGTTAAGCACATGATTTTCTTGACACATACAACATTGAGTTCTTTCCAGTGTAACAGTCTGAAATTTGTAATGTGAGCCCAGGTTTGCAGGGCTATGACATGACATACTGCGTCTGTTCTCTTTACATTCCAGCTGTAGATGATTATACTTAGATTGGTAAATGTTTATTATAAAATAATACAGATGACCCTGAAGATATGATACTTTAGAAGGATTGTCTAGAAACCTGAGGGTGGGGCAGCAGAACACTAGCTATAGATTAATTGTGTAAGATAAAAGGAAATTATACGCCTAAACTTTAGTTGTGTTGACAAAGAATGAGTGGGATATATGGATGGGGAGTATTATAATGAAATGTTCACATATGTGAACACTAGTATCATAGCTGAAATTTGACATATAAGTGCCAAGAAAAGGCATTTCCATACAACACCCCCCCCCCAAAAAAAACTTGAATATAATGTCAAAAAAGAAGTTTCAGAGGGGATGTACAAAAGCATTTAGTTACAGAGGTAGTGATGGGCTGAACAGTTTACCCACTGAGGGAGGGTGGATCTGGGAACTTTAAAAAGCTCTGTAATCGAGCTGGCAAATGTTAAGGACAGAGCAGGGAATGACGTTTATATAGTCACTGGTGATGGGTGTTGGGATCTGGCTGGTTTTTCTTACCACAGGCTATTGGAATGTATATTCAGCAAAATATTGTTAGATGGGCAATGGCACAACCAATGTAGAGCTTTTATCTTACTATATTTGAAAATGTCCATGTATATTTTTAAGTCCCTGTTGACTGTATACATTGCCAGTGCATGTGTTGAACTTGGCTTCTTCACCTCTGATTTGCTGTAACTTTTAGCAGTGCTTTACATACTGCCAGTAAAAGCAGATTGTTTTGTATATGAAACTTCTATTTATTTTCCAGTCATACCTATTGGTCCTCCAAGAGTATGGAATTTCATAGCCTCCTGAAAACAGGATGTTGGGCACCCACTTCAGTGATTGTTGTTGGTTGTTCAGTCCTAAACTTGTTTGAACCTTACTTTTAGTATTTCCTTTTTATCTTTTAAGCAAATAAACCTCTACATGGAAAATATCTACTACTCAGGATCTTGGTGTACTATTTGCTTACACAATGTGGTAACTGTTTCAGAGGTCACAGAATGGAGACATTTACAGACCTCAACATGCCTTACCAAATTTGCTTGAGGCACAGTATCAACAGACAATCATTAGTGTGTGCCTGTGTATTTATCTTACAGAAGGAAGACAAAGTGTTAACTGATGTTAGACTAAAGGCATTTACCTAAATTTGAGGCAGAGACAGCTTCATTTTGAAATATCTTATCCAAACATGGAACTCTGGAACATGTGCTCTCTCAGTCTATTTGAAAGCACTGCAAATTAGTTTTTAAGCAACTGAATATATCACAGTGTAAATACAAGACCTGCAGGCAGATTTTAATTCCCTTTGCCTATTGAACTACAAAATAAATGTTAGCCCTTTGGATCTTTCATGGAATACATTTTAATAATTATGTTTTCCCAAGTTCTCCTACTTTTCTTCACTCCATAACCCAGCCAGAATGACCTATCACATTCAGTCTATCCAGTAACAGCTGTGGATTGATTAATATAGTGAGGATTTTGGCGTGGCCAATGACCTAGTTATATATTTCAAGTTCAAGTGCTGGTTTTCAATTTAAGGGTTGTTGAGAATGTGGCTTTGGATCATACACTCATTTAGCTTTAAGCAGCATTTGTGTCTGGCATATAATGTGTGCTAATGACAAAAAAGTATATATATTGTTTCAGGTGACAAGAGCAGTAGCGACATTGACTGGATGGGGCGCTGTGATCCCTAGCATGTCATGGCACACTGACAATCATTAATGAAACATTGCTATAGCAGGTACGGTTCTCAGTAAGGATAGCACAGGAGGAAAATGAGGAGAGCAGGCGTTGCACACATTTATACATCCTGTGAAAATACCAGAAATTTACAGACACAACAGTGGTGCTTTAGATACTTGTTAAATCTGAATAGGAAGCAATTAATATCCGTACAGAATGCCTATGTGAAAATGTAGAAAGGCCTATATATCACTATATAATCTTGAGTATTGATTGTTCAAAATTATGCTTTCCTTTAAGTTAACCCTTGATGTAATATAGCCTCTTCTTAACTGTTTATCTCTAAAATCCAGAATAAAGCCAAGGTCCTACATTAGGGGCACTGGAACAAAATGTTTGTAACTGTCATGTATGGAATTATTTAATGACTTTGACTGCCACTATTTTGCCACAAAATCATATATTTGATGAATGACAAGAGAACAGTTTGGGGCAAAAGCTGGAAAATCCATGAGACTCAGGGACAATTGAAGGATATGCTATCCAAAGATGCCCAAGACACAGATGTCAGAGCACTGGATTGCAGTATTGTGAGTGTTATCTACCCAATGTCTCTATTGCAATGTTTCTAAGTGACCTCCCAAACAAGTTGGAACCACAGGCTCTCAGCTGAGGGATAAGGTTTTGATACTATACTGTTTAAAACTCATGGTGCAATGGCAGGGAAAATAAATGTTGATATTCAGTGTTATAAGCATTCTTATTTATTTATTTGTTTGCTTGTTTGCTTCTTAGTGAAGTAAGTAGGTAAGTCTGTGGAACTTTTCAGCCGGGAACTGAGCACAACGTCAAATTAAACAATACAGAGACAGAAGTGTTCAAAGTATTATAAAGCACTACAGCCATTAAAGAACATAACATAAAGTGAGATAGGTTCATAGGTTCATAGGTGTTTACTATGCTAATTACCACTAGGGCCTTTTTAAGCATTGCCATGCATCCCAAATCTCTGACAAGTCCTGATACCCTTGATAAGTGTAAGCATGGGCCTAAGAGATGAACCATTTACAGCTTACCTGTTTGCATTGGTTCCCTATTATGCTGTCGCAGACGTAGGTTGTCAAATGCATCTTTGTCGAACAGTAAAGCGTGAAAAGGCAAAATAGAGAAGCGGTGTTTCAGCAAATTCTTTCCCCGGAAAAGAATTTGATTGACCACTTTCGCTACTTTGTCTTTTTGGCACGGTAGTGGAATCTCGGAGTTGGTATATTTAAGTAGAGGGGGTGTGGGGGGCAAAGCACCCCACATTAAGTAATGTTTTACTGTTTTTTTTTTGTTTGTTTCAGAACAGTGATTGGTTTCCACTGGAAAATAATCACTGTTCTGAAGTTTTGACGTTGTAAGCTTTTGCTTACATGGGATTGATTATCTGTTGTTCGCTCTTCTGAGCGTGTGATATGATAATATAGACCCGATTGCATTAGAGTCATAGGTGCCAAACCAGGGATTTATTTCCGTTTTCCCATCCAATTGTTCAAGTTGCACTTGAATTGGGTTAAGGAGGGATTCTGTTTCACATGGATGGGTAGCCTGTTCCATAGATGGGGTAGTCTCTGGGATACATACCTATCTCTCCAGCAGGTCTTATTTATATCACAGGCAAGGTTTAAGTCTTTAGAATGGGTAATTCTGGCAGTGTTTGTTTTGTGGATATGCAGGAGGTCCATCAGAGTGGGGTCTGACAATGCCCTGTATGCCAGACATAGATCTCCCCTCAAAAGACTGTAGGAGACAGAATACAGAGATAGGGCCTTGAGGCAGTTTGCCTAGTGCATATTACTTATGCCATGTATTCCTTTAGTGAGGAATCTCTGTGGATGTTCCAATTGTTGGATATGCCTGGATAGGTACATACCAAAGGGGGCATTGTACTCAATGATAAGTCTGATGAATGCCAAATACAGTAGAACAGTGACTTCCTTGGACTTAGATACATTTGTTTATAAATTGTGCAACTTAGAATTATTTCCTCACCACTGTAGGCATGTGATGATCAAAGGCTAGATTAGTATCTATGTGTATCCCTAAGTCCCTGACTACTGGGTCAACACTAAGGGGTGTATTGTCAATATGATAGTTACCAGGGATGGATGACATTCCAAAGGATATTATTATGTATTTCTTGGCATTTAGTTTTAGTACATGGCTCTGACATCAGTTGTTTGTCTGTGTCAGCCCCTCCTGGAGAATGTTTGTGTCAGTGTGAGATTCAATGACAGCTCCTAATTTGCAATCATCTGCAAATTTAGTCAGCCAGAGACCACTGACATTAGCCTTGACTTCTGAGAAGTAAATGCCAAAAAGAAGCAGTCCAAGGACTAATCCCTGAGGGATTCCACTTGTGACTGGCCTCTTTGTAGAGGTGGACACACAATTCTAACTTCCTGGGTCCTGGGATGCAGAGTTCTGAAAAAAAATCTTAAGAAGCTCTTATTATATCCCTAAATAATTCCTCCACCAATGGCACACTGAAATAAACGTTATTCGTCCAAATAGAATTTGTAAAATATCCACTATTTTTGCTCACGTTTGTCTTTTGAAAAGACTTCATCAGAATGAAAGACTCTTGTTTAACACACACACACACACACACACATATATATATATATATATATATATATATATATATATATATATATATATATATATATTCAAAACCAGGAAGAGACCATTACACCACTTCCTGGGGATCACAACACACTTAAAGAATTTAAAAAGACGGTACAATAGTTCCACAGGATGCCCGCATGACATCTGTTTATGAAGATCTTGTAAAAGAATTAGGATATATAGAGGAACTTTTCCTAGAACAAAGGTAATCTGAGCACATATTTAAAATTTCAGAACTGAGGTGTTAAATGGTTGAGGTACCAAACTTGTTCACCAGTTGGGGGACCATACACCCAACAGCAATGAGTCAAGTGAGTTTGGTTGTTCTATACAAGAGGAAGTAATGACAAAATAGTCAGGTGGTTTGAATTACAGTAGGTATGTTAGTATGAAATACAATAATGATATGGTCATACTCCAGAAAACAGTGACCCAATATTGGGAATTATTTTCCAAAATGCTAAACAGTCTACCAGTGTTCTCCCAGCCCCCTTTATACATCCATAGAAGAGATTACAATGTTAATAATATTCTGGAAAAATGGACAATGGGGAAAATAGCTACTGACAACCATAGTTTGAAGGGGACATTCAAGTGTGGTATGTGCTATCAATGTGTATATATGGTGAACAGTGGCACATTGCTCCTTCCTAATATTGGAGAAACCTTCAAAGCAAATATACATTTTAATTGTACCACTAAGAGACTTGTATACTTAGTTTTTTGCCAGGTATGCTTCTCCTATTATGTGGGGAACACCAAACGTGCCCTAAAAATAGAGTATATAAACATATGCATTAAGTTAATAAAAAGATAGAAACTAATGCCCTTTATAGGCATGCTGCCATGTGTCCCCAAAATAGATTTTTATTTTTGGTCCTGGAACAGGTTGATATTAACCCAAGAGGAGGGTCATGGGAAACCTTACTTGAATATCATAAATTAATGAGGCAGTTATGATTAAATGTTTGTACTCCACTAGATCTCAATGATCAGATATCCTTGGTTCTGGTCCTTAAAATGAGAGTAAAAAAGTTATAAGTCCATTTATGATAGACTGAGTGATTCAAGTGTGTTATGTTCACTTCATGTTAAAATATTCAGTAAAAATGTTTTAGTATTGTTTTGAACACCTTCATAGTCATAATGTTTTGAGTAGTGGGTTTTATAACACTTGATTTCAAAACAAGGTTTTAAACACATACTTTTGTTTCTCCAGTACTTCATTAATTTATGCATTGTTCTATCTGGATAGGCAGATATAGTTTTTATGGATCATCTTGTGGAACTATTGTACTGTCTTTTTAAATTCTTTAAATGTGTTGTGAGCCCCAGGAAGGGATGCAATGGTCTCTTCCTTGTTGTGATAATTTATACATATATATATATATATATATATATATATATATATATATATATATATATATATATGTGTGTGTGTGTGTGTGTGTGTGTGTGTGTGTGTGTTAAACAAGAGTCTTTCATTCTGATGAAGTATTTTCAAAAGACAAAAGTGCTAAATAAATAATGGATATTTTACAAATTCTGTTTGGAAGAATGGTGTTTTTGGTGTGCCATTGGTGGAGGTCTTCTTTAGGGTTATTTGTATATTTGCACTTGTAGTTACCAATTTGTTTTGAGATTCTTACTATATAGATGTACCATAGGGTGACATACAAGAGTGGAGGAAGATGCACACAGGTGGATTATATCTTATGTAGGAGGGCCAGTTTGAAGAAGATTGGAGACTGTAAAGTGGTGACCAGGGAAAGTGTAGTTAGGCAGCATAGGATGGGGGTTTGTAGGATGACATTGGTGAGCAAGAGGAGGAGGAGTGTAAGAGCAGCACCAAGGATCAAATGGTGGAAATTGAAAAAGGGCAATTGTGAGGTGGAGTTCAGGGAAGAGTTAAGACAGGTACTGGGTGGCAGTGAAGAGTTACCAAATAGCTGGATAACTACAGCAGAGCTAGTAAGGGAGATGGCTAGAAATGTGCTTGGTATGACATCTGGACAGAGGAAGAACGATAAGGAGACATGGTGGTGGAATGAGGAAGTACACGAGAGTATACAGAGAAAGAGGTTGGCAAAGAAGAAGTGGGATTCTCAGAGAGATGAAGGAAGTAGACAGGAGTATAAGGAGATGAGGTGCATGGTAAAGAGAGAGGTGGTGAAGGCTAAGGATAAGGCATATGAAGAGTTGTATGAAAGGTTGGACACTAAGGAGGGAGAAAAGGACCTGTACCGATTGGCTAGACAGAGGGACCGAGCTAGGAAAGATGTGCAGCAGGTAAAGGTGATAAAGGGTAATGAGGAAAACATATTCACAAGTGAGGAGAGTGTGTTGAGCAGATGGAAAGAGTACTTTGAGGGGTTGATGAATGAAGAGAATGAGAGAGGGAAGGCTGGATGTAGTAAGGATAGTGAATCAGGAAGTGCAATGGATTAGCAAGAAAGAAGTAAGGATAGCTATGAAGAGAATGAAGAATGGAAAGGCTGTTGGTCCAGATGACATACCTGTGGAAGCATGGAAGTGTTTAGTTGAAATGGCAGTGGAGTTTCTAACCAGATTGTTTAATGAAATCTTGGAAAGTGAGAAGATGCCTGAGGAATGGAGAAAAAGTGTTTTGGTACCGATTTTTAAGAATAAGGGTGATGTGCAGAGCTGTAGTAATTACAGAGGGATTAAACTGATCAGTCATAGCATGAAGTTATGGGAAAGAGAAGTGGAAGGTATGTTAAGAAGGGACATGATGATTAGTGATCAGCAGTATGGTTTCATGCCGGGAAAGAGCACTACAGATACCATGTTTGCCATGAGAGTGTTTTTGTAGACTTAGAGAGGAGTTGTGGTATTGTATGAGGAAGTTGGGAGTGTCAAAGAAGTATGTAAGAGTGGTACAGGATATGTATGAGGGTAGTGTGACAGCAGTGAGGTATGAAGTGGGAGTGGCGGATGTGTTTAAGGTGGAGGTGAGATTACATCAAGGATCAGCTCTGAGCCCTTTCTTATTTGCAATGGTGATGGACAGGTTGACAGATGAGATCAGACAGGAGTCCCTGTGGACGATGATGTTCGCAGATGACATTGTGATCTGTAGTGAGAGTAGGGAACAGGTGGAGGAGACCCTGGAGAGATGGAGATATGCTCTAGAGAGAAGAGGAATGAAGGTCAGCAGGACTAAGACAGAATATATGTGTGTGAATGAGAGGGAGGATAGAGGAATGGTGAGGATGCAAGGAGTAGAGGTGGCAAAGGTGGAGTAGTTTAAATACTTGGGATCAATAGTTCAGAGTAATGGTGAGTGTGGAAGAGAGGTGAAGAAGAGAGTACAGGCAGGATGGATTGGGTGGAGAAAAGTGTCAGGTGTGATTTGTGACAGAAGAGTACCAGTAAGAGTGAAAGGGAAGGTCTACAAGAGGGTAGTGAGACCAGCTATGTTATATGGGTTGGAGACAGTGGCATTGAGAAAAAGGCAGGAGTTAGAGCTGGATGTGACAGAGTTAAAGATGTTAAGATTTGCACTGGGTGTGACGAGGGTGGACAGGATTAGGAATAAGTATATTAGAGGGTCAGCCCAGGTTGGAAGGTTTGGAGACAAAGCCAGAGAGGCAAGATTACATTGGTTTGGACATGTGCTGAGGAGGGATGCTGAGTATATTGGGAAAAAGATGCTAAGGATGAACCTACCAGGTAACAGGAAAAGAGGAAGGCCTAAGATAAGGTTTATGGATGTGGTGAGAGAAGACATGCAGGTGGTTGGTGTGACAGAGCAAGATGCAGAAGACAGGAAGAAATGGAGACAGATGATCCGGTGTGGCGACTCCTAACTGGAACAGCTGAAAGAAGATGTTGATGACGATATAGATGTACCTTGAAAACAGAATATAAAGTGGGATACAGAGTTTTGAAAAAAAAATCTTAACAGGTTTTTAATACACAGCCAATCCTTGAAACATTTAAGAGGTTCTTAATACAAAGCTGAACCTTGAACCATACACATGAAGCCACTTAAAATTTTAAGGAGCTCTGTCGAGGGAAAATAACAACTACAAGAACCATGCAATTTTGTTATTTACAGTTGCATGTTATGGATTACTTTAGTATTGTACACTTTATGCTTGCTACATCACTGTGCTCAAGGTAAGGAATGTGTCAAATATCTGAGAAAATTATAGGATCTTATAACTTTCTGTAATTGAGCTGGTGTAAATTATGAAGTATAACCTTTGCTTCTTTGCCTCTGCAAACTCTCAGAACTAACCAAATAAAATCTTACTTTGTTATATAAAATATCATAACATGTAGCTATCAAGTCAATTTCAGTCCTCTAAAAGAGCAAACAGAATTAGTAGGATTTCTCTCTAATAAAAAAAAAGAATTAGGGTTTCTCCAATTGTTCAGATGCCACAAAAAAAAGTTGCTCTGCAGAGAATGAAATGCAAAATAGTCACTTTAGTTGAGAAAAAATTGTGCAGAGGCTGGACACCTTTGTAATAAGCCACATTGTTTCTGTACCATGGGGAATGACTAATGAAATTCACCTCATATTAATAACCCACCAATAACCATAAAACGCTGCAATGCTAAATGCATTTGCGAAAGAGTGAAAGTATGGAGTTCCACTTAGACAGCCCAAATGCAATGTAGCCATCATTTATTGGTGCACCTGTTCTAATAAATAAGGCTAAACTGTAAGGGGTTTACTGTCAAAAGGGCAATCGGATTTCATTTGATTTACTTTTGTTGAACGCCCAATTCGACATTAGGAAAGAGCAAAAAAAAATGTTGAAATGCACAACAGCGAATGCACTATAGCAATCGCTGTTAGGAATTTCAACATTTTAATACAGATCTCACTATATATATATATATATATATATATATATATATATATATATATGTTGGGAAATGTACCCTTTCCCTCACTGTAGTGCGATCTCGGAGTTTGTATATATACGTAGCAGGGGGTGTGGCGTCTATATTAACCGTTTGAACATTTAGGTTAGCAAGTACCTAAATGTCAAACTAGTAATATTGAAAAATTAAAACAATGATCGGCCGATTTAACATAGGGAATGAATTCCCTTGGCCACAAAAAAAAAAAAAATAAACCAAAATGAAGTAGGGGGCTGTGCCCCCCACCCTCCCTAACTAAATATACCAACTCCGAGATTGCTCTACAATGTGGAAAGGGGCAAAATCCACATAACTGCCAAGGAAATTCTTTCTCTGTGTTAAATCGGTTGTTTGCGTTTTTTTGCTTTTGCTATTATCAGATAAACATTTAGGTGTTCGCTAACCTAAATGTTCGATCAGGTAATAGAACTAGGGGGGTGTGGGGGTGCAGGGTGGTTTGCTCCCCTGCAAAACTGTTGTTTGGTGTGTGTTGCAGTCTACTACATCTTGTGGAAGTGTGGACAATGTTCGAATAATGTCAAATTCAACATTCTCCACCTCCGCAGTCCACATTTTCTGTAGTAGATATTTTTAGTTTCGCCCATATGGTTCGACATTACAATAACTTGCACAAGCTGCAATTGAAAATATGATAGTAAACCATTGTAAGGATATACAATTTTTATGATGATGAATTACTTGCTATTTTCAGTGAGATGTACAAGAAAACAAAGTTAGACGAAGGAGATTAATGATTAGAAAGGATGGAAATATCTGTATTTTTTTTCTTTGTTGACCATGTTATTTCCACTAGGCTAGTGGCTCTTTTCAGAGTATTTAAATTATTAGGAGAAATTTGACCAGCGCATTAAGGAACCTCCCCTACTCATCATTGTTGTGAGTGGGACCCATTTTGCAAGAGCACTTCCTGTTTCTATTCCAGGTGTGGAGGCAGTCCAGAGAACAGACAGAGAAGGAGATAATGCATGGTGAGAGAAATGGGGGAAAAAGACAATATCAAGATCAAGGAATGCATGCAGGATTCTGTGGAGTTATATCAAATAAATCTGTTTGATGGAGATTAGTCAGCAAATGATGGATGTATAATTACACCCTCCAGTCAGGAGGGTTGTGAGATGATTTGCTTAAAGAAATGGTGATGCAGAGTGAGCCAACAAATGAAGGAGACATTTCCAGGGAAGACATTATGTAGAAAATACAAAAGGAGGATGCAGAGACAATCCTGAAGAATAATGGTAAGATGGAAAAGAAAACAGATGCAGAGAAAGTAAAAGGCAAAAGAAAGAGGCAGCAGAAAATGAAACATTGATGTACATGGTAAGGATTCAAAGTAAATAACAGGAAGAAATGAACAGGTGCGAAGTGTGGGGCAATTTATTAGCTCCTTTGGGTGTAGAGGCACAGGAGGTAAGAGCATTTACCTTATTAACAAATAGACATTTTGTGACATTATATTTGAGATTTTTTTCAATAGAACATTTTTTAGTAGAATATGAAAAAAAACCCACTGTAACCCATGCAATACTTATTTGCTAAAAGCATTTAACAGGGAAACAAAACAGAACATTCATGTACAATTTCAAACAGAGGTGGAAAGAGAAACTTGAAAGGACATTTAAGAACTTTAAGTAAGGAAGTACTGGACATTGCAAAAGTTTATGATAAAGGGGGTTTATAGACTGGTGGATGGGATTGTAATATTGTATTAAAAATAAAAAAGTGAAAAATATTATACATATACCAAGCATGATAAATGTGGAGGGGAATAGCTGTGTTGAAATATTCCAGGGACAACCCAAAACATGTTTTTTTGGTGGAAATGAAGGACACTTTTTAAACAAGTATGATAAAAGAAAATGTTATATTTATGGAGAAATGGGGCATACTGCAAAATATGTGAATTGGAATGTTATAAATGTAACACAATTGGACATTTATGGATGGATTGGATAAATGAAAATAAAAGTAAGGCAAAAGAAAAAGAAAGAGAATAAAATGAACAAAGAGAAGAAATTTTAAAATAAGTAGAAAAAGAAGAAAAATTAGATGGGAAAAAATAATAAAGAGGACATAGTAGAAGGCTCTGATATAAGTGATGAAGAAGACATACCCTGAGGTTCAATAAACTCTGTGTAGGTTCTGTGCAGAGCCTATACAGAGTGTATTCACATATGCGACTCTGCTTATCATGCGGCATTGCGCAGCCTAGTGCCATGAATATTAATAATGTGATGCATAAGCAAGATTTCGCTGCTTGCCCTGGTGTTACTGGCCACAAAAGCTGTATGCTAAATGTGGATCATTCCACACAATATTTTAGTGCCATTAATGTGGTCAAACCCTAAGGGCAAGAATGCATTTTCTGAAGGATTTGACGTACTGAACAGAAATGTATGTCATTATATATCAACTGCAATCTTCAGTGATTTCACAATAATCCACATATTTTACAAGGAACAGGCCAAAAATATGATGCAGCTATCTGGACATTGTGCAGAGCTGTGGATAGTCTCCCTTATGTATTTTTTTTATTTTTTTCCAGTGCTTGCGCAATGTGCCACTTGGCATAAATATGTTAGCTGTGTTCACCTGGTTTGCGTGATGCACAGCAGTGCACAAACTGAAGGAATGGACCACCACCCAGGTTGTAGACAGGACCCAGACAGCCACACATATGAACCGGATACATTAAATTATATTGCCCATAGCTCAAGCATGGTAAGCAGCATTGCGCTACAATTAACAGTGAGAACCTTACAATAACTACCGTATTTCCCTGAAAATAAGACCGGGTCTTAAATTTTTCCCCTGCCGAAATACGCATTAGGGCTTATTATCAGGGGATGCCTTATTTACCCACACCATACAACAGACTACCTTTATTCATTTATTCATGTACAAAAATCGACATTTATTAATGAACACAAATCGACATTTATTCATGTACAAAAATCAACATTTATTCATGTACACAAATTGACATTTATTTCATACTTTTCTGTTATTGGACAACAGTTCCAATAACAGTTTGACAGTTGTGTGAGAATTCTACATAAACAGTGCAACAAAATTTAAACTTCAGAATATCTGCACCTTGGCTTTCACAGTTATTCAAATACAGTCATGTCATCTTCTTCTGGAACATTGTCATAGGTGTCCAACCCCAGAATTTTGGCCTGAATTTCTTGCAGCTCCATTTCCTGTAGAACCATTGGCCCCAATCTGTCATGCCTAGCAATAGAGCTCTCCTTAAATAAACACTGCGTGTCCAAGTAGCCTGCTCATAGTGCATTGGCAACACAGCTGTCAGTGATTTTATCCCATTAATTTTTCACCCAAGTCACGACATCTTGCAGGCCAGGCTTCACAAAGTTTCCATGCTGATTTCTCTCCATTCTATTTTCAATGTAGTTATTGAGTTCCATGTACAAATGGTCCTTGAATGGCTTATTTATTGCAATATCAAGAGTCTGGAGATAGGCAGACATTCCTGCAGGAATCATTATTTGATCTATTCTTCTCCGTGCAAGGAATTTCTTCATTCTTTAGTGTGGTGAGCACTGGCTGAGTCCCAGACTAGCAGACCTCTTTCACCACCACGCAAAACAAGTGGCAGCAATACATCGACCCACTTCTTTCTTTTTCATTTTCAAGAATGTAAATGCCTGAAACACATTCAATCCCATCTTTCTTGCCCTTACTAATGATTAGAGGTTTTCTTTCCATTTAGATGACTTGCCAAGCTAGAGGTAACACGTGCACTCTCGTAACCAGTTGAGGGAATGTAGATTGATGAGGCACCCCTCTGATCAATTGTTTGAGATCCTTGGCCCATAAACACTGCAGTTTCATCCATAGCAATCATGTTGGAGAGTTGGTATTTAGAAAAATCAATGCCATTAACAAAGGACTTAAACGCAAATGCACGTTTAATAACTCCAGTATCTTCCAGCTTGAACAGTGTTGTTGATCTTCTTAGAGACAGTTCATATCACTGAAGGAAGCCATCCAACCAATGTTGTGATGCTTTGAATTCTTCTGGGGATATTTCTAACTGTGGTGCCATTGCAAGGGCAAATGCTTGAATATCAGCCCTGCGCACAACCAAAGCCTTTGCTCTCCTGTTAGCAATCCACTCACAGATGATGTCTTCAAGCTCAGAAAATAATGGTTGCCAACCTGATCCACACTTGCACTTCTTAGCATTTCCCTCGTCAGCCTGTTGACTGAGGTAATCGTATGTTGCACACCATTTTCAGACCATTCAGGATCTAACTTCTTCTCTTTGCAGAAAGCCGTCAGATTCTTTCCCCGGGAGTCCTCCATGATTCCTTTCTTGTATTCGGCAGAATAGCTCTTTCTTTTTGCACTCATCTTGTCGGGGGTGGTTAACTGAAGACTTACAAGACCGGAGTGGCAACACAACATGGCGCCGGTTAAGAAGAGAAGACACAACCACAGCTACTCATTATCATGAGCTCATGCTTTACGCGCGTTGTCTGTACTTTGACCGATCAAAGTACACCTGCCAGTGTTTATGGGCCAAGGATCTCAACCGTCAAGTGTGAGTGATGATTAAGGTTACAGTAAGAATTCTGGAGGACTCCCAGGGAAAGAATATTATGACTTTCTGCAAAGACAAGAAGTTGGGTGTCCGAATGGTCTGAAAATGGTGAGCACAGTATGATAACCTCAGTCAACAGTTGTCAATAATATTATTTTATAATTCATCACGTCCATTGTGTGTTGTCGACGATCTTAACTGGGGCTTATTTTTGGGGTAGGACTTGTATCATGACCACTCTGGAAAACCATGCTAGGGCTTATTCTCTGGTTATGTCTTATTTAGAAAGAAATACGGTATGTAACATGGGAAAAGAGCCCCTCCCTCCTGATGGAAGTCCTTAAGACTCGTCCCTGAAATATCACAAAGTCCCAGGAGGTGCTCTGCATGGGAGAGCAAGGGCACACGGAAGTCTGGATGATGGTCTGGCTGAGGCCTCGTGACTCAGCAGCGTTCCACAAGGCTGGAAGGATTGGTGGGAAGCTCCCCTGAGGGGCTCTGAGGGCAGGGTTGACACATTATGATTTGGCAGCCTCCAGGAGTTATGTAACCCAAGAAAAGAGCTCTCCCACCTGTGTAGAAGTAGAAGCCATGAGGGGGTCCCTCCCGATGAAAGTCCTTAAGGGAGAGAGAGAGCAAGAAAATGGCTGGGATGGGAGAGCTGCCGCTTGGGTGAGGGGAGCCAGACCCTCCAGGATGAAAGTCTGGAAGGGGCAGAGAGGCAGAAGGTGTCTGGGCAGGGAGTGCTCCCTCCTGGCTGTGAGGGTCTGGATCGTGCCCCCCAGTGGGACTGAAGTCCCCAAGGGAGCATCTGGTGGAAAGCTGCAGGCCCAGTAGTGGCCCTGCCCGGGTGACCAGGGTCAGGCAGAGCCCCCCCAAAAGATGTCCTCAAGGGAGCATTTGGCAGAAAGGATGCAGGGCCAGGAGCACTCCTGCTAGGCAGGGATAAGGTGTCCGTCCTCACCCGGTACCCAATGTCATCCCCAAAATGTCGCAAAGTCCCCAGAATGACTCTGGACCAGAAAGGAGGGGGACAATGCCCCTCGTCAGCCGAGGGGAGTTCCATGAGGGCAGCCGGGACTGGATGGAGGTCCACCTGAGAGGCTCCAAGGGCACAGGGACATGGCATGGTTAGGCAGCCTCCAGGAGATATGCAAACTGGGAAAAGAGCACTCCTGCCTGGGTGGAAGTGGAAGCCCAGAGGGGGAGTTTGCCCCGGTGGAAGTCCAGAAGGGAGAGAGTGTCAGAAGGCATCTGGGCATGGAGCGCTCCATCCTGTGTGCAATGGCCTGGATCGTGCGACCCCTCAGTGGGATGGAAGTCTACAAGGAAGTGTCTGGTGGAAGGCTGCAGGGCCAGGAGTGCTTCTGCCTGGGTGAGCCTGGAGGTGGAGTCCACCCCAGTGGAAGTCCGGATGGGGAGAGTGGCGATGGCATCCAGGCAGGGAGCGCACCCTCCTGGGTGCAAGGGTCCAGATCGTGCACCCCCCCAGTGGGACAGAATTCTCCAAGTGAGCATCTGGCGGAAGGCTGTGGGGTCAGGAGTGCTCTTGCCCATGTGAGCTTGGAGGGGGAGTCCAGAAGGGGGAGAGTGGTGAAAGGCATCCGGGCAGGGAGCACTCCTGCCAGGCAGGGGGAAGGCATCCAACCTAGCCCGGTACCCGACGGCATCCCCAAAATGTCGCAAAGTCCCCAGAATGGCTCTGGACTGGAAAGGAGGGGGATGTGGAAGTCCCGATGAGAGCGGGCCTGCCGCTCAGCAGCCGAGGGGAGTTCTGTGAGGGTGGTCGGGATTGAGGGAGGTCCCCCTGAGAGGCCACAAGGGCCCGGAGACATGGCATGGTTAGGCTGCCTACAGGGGATATGCAGGAGATGGGGTCTGTTGTGTTCTAGATGGGAAAGGTGGGGGACATGGACATCATGATGAGAGTGTCCTTGCTGCTCGGCAGCCGAGGGGAGTTCCACGAGGTTGGCCATGATTGGAGGGAGTTCTCCCTAAGAGGCTCTGAGGGCATAGGGAAACAGCATGGGTAGGCAGCCTCCAGGAGATATGCAACTCGGAAAAAGAGGGCATCCGCCCGGGTAGAAGTGGAAGCCCGGAAAGAATCTGCCTTGGTGGAATTCCGGAAGGGGGAGAGTGGCAGAAGGCATCTGGGTAGGGAGGGGAATGTGTCTGGGCAGGGAGCGCTCCCTCCTGTCTGCAAGGGTCTGTATTGCTCACACCTGCTAGTGGCACGGAAGTCTCTAAGGGACCATCTGGCAGAAGGCTGCGAGGCCAGAGGTGCTCCTGCCCGGGTGAGCCTGGAGGGGGAGTCTGTCCTTGTGGAAATCCTGAAGGTAGAAAGTGGTGGAAGGCATCTGGGAAGAGAGCGCTTCCTCCTGTGTGTAAGGGTCCTGATCACGTGCCCCCCCCCAGTGGGACGGAAGTCTCTAAGGGAGCATCTGACAGAAGGCTGCAGGGCCAGGAGTGCTCCTGCTTGGGTGAGCCCGGAAGTGGAGTTTACCCCGGTGGAAGTCCCGAAGGGGGAGAGTGGCGGAAGGCATGTGGGTAGGGAGTGCTCTTGCCAGGCAGGGGGAAGGCATTTGTCCTCGCCGGTACCCAAAGGCATCCCTGAAATGTCGCAAAGTCCCCAAAATGGCTCTGGGCAGGAAAGGAGGGGGATGTGGAAGTCCCAATGAGAGCTGGTCTGCCACTCGGCAGCCGAGGGGAGTTCCACAAGGGCAGCTGGGATCAGAGGGAAGTACCTCTGAGAGGCTGCCAGGGCATGGAGATATGGCACAATTAGGCAGCCTGCATGGGATTTGTGGGAGACTGGGACTGTGGTGCTCTGGACCAGAAAGGAGGGGGGCTCAGAAGTCCCAATGTGAGAGGGCCTGCTGCTCGGTGGCCACAGGGAGTTCTGTGAGGGCAGCCAGAATCAGAGAGAGGTTCCCCTGAGAGGCTGCCAGGGCATGGAGACATGGCATGGTTAGGCATCCTGCAGGGGATTTGCAGGAGATGGGGACTGTATTGCTGTGGACTGGAAAGGAGGTGGGCTCAGAAGTCCCAATGAGAGCAGGCCTGCCCCTCGGTGGCCAAAAGGATTTCCGCGAAGTCGGCCGAGATCAGAGGGAGGTCCCCCTGAGAGGCTCCAAGGGCACGTGGACACGGCACGGCTTGGCAGCCTTCAGGGGACATGGAGGTGGTGGGGTCCCCTGGGCCACAGCCGGATAAAGAGGGCTCTCTGCAGGGTTGAAGGGAAGGGCCACCATGGTAGGCCCTTACAGAAGTCCTTAAGGGAGCTTTGTGTGGAGGCCTGAAGGCCTAGAGGGCTCCTGGCCAGTCAGAGGCATCTGACCTCACCCCGTTCTCAAAGGCGTTCCCGAAAAATCACTAAGTCCACAGAGTAACCCTGGATTGGAAGGGAGGTGGACTTGGAAGTCTGTATGAGAGTGTACCTGCCCCTCCATGGCCGAGGGGAGTTCTATGGGGGTGGTTGCACCCTGCAGGTTCACTCCTCTGATCACCTGGCAGGCTCGTGTGATCCAACACAATTTGGCAGCCTCCAGGAGTTAAGGAACAAAGAGCTTTTTCATCAAAGTGTAAGTCCAGATACCATCCTCTGGGGAGAATGTCCTGTCAGGTGTCCGCATAGGATTGATGTGCCCTTTCCCACCGTCCATGGATCGAGTCAACTGACTCCCACTAGCAGAGGGCCCCCACAGCATGCCTCTGTGGGTCATCATGGCTTGAGCTTCTGAACCCCGGGAGTGAGGTGCAGGTAGGGGCGTGGAGTGCTCCGTGCCCCTCAGGGCAGAAGTCTAGGTGAGACCGATAAGCTTGGGCTGAGGCAAAGGAGTCCTGTGACATGGCTGACATCCACCAGCATCCGTGCAAGGCCGATGCGTGTGGGGCTGTCTCCCCCTTTTCTCTAGTTATGAGCACTGACGCTCATTGTATTGGCCTACGGCCCTCTGGGCTTGCGGTTGCCGGTCCATGACCAGCACCCGGGTTGCCCTCTCAGCATGGAGAAGGACCCCTCCTGTTGGTGGAGGTGTGGGCTCTGGCTCCTCCTCTTGCCCACCCGCCGAGGTGTTTCTATCTGTTTGATCTTGCCAGTAGTATATGCTTGTCTCAAAGATTAAGCCATGCACGTCTCGGTGCACATGGATGCTACAGTGAAACTTCAAATGGCTCATTAAATCAGTTATGGTTCCTTTGATCGCTCCACCCTTACTTGGATAACTAAAGTAATTCTAGAGCTAATACATGCTAACGAGCGCTGACCCCCGGGGATGCGTGCATTTATCAGACCAAAACCAATCTGGGTCTCGGCCCGGCAGCTTTGATGACTCTAGATAAGCTCAGGCTGATCACGTGCCCTCGTGGTGGTGACACGACATTCGAATGTCTGCCCTATCAACTTTCAGTGGTACTATATGTGCCTACCATGGTGACCATGGGTAATGAGGAATCAGGGTTCAATTCTGGACAGGGAGCCTGAGAAATGGCTACCACATCCAAGGAAGGCAGCAGGCGTGCAAATTTCTCACCCCCGACTCAGGGAGGTAGTGGCGAAAAATAACAATACAGGACTCTTTTGAGGCCCTGTAATTGGAATGAGTACACTTTAAATCCTTTAACGAGGATCTATTGGAGGGAAAGTCTGGTGCCAGCAGCCATGGTAATTCCAGCTCCAATAGCGTATATTAAATTTTCTGCAGTTAAAAACTCATAGTTGGATCTTAGGATCTGGCTGGCAGTCCGCCATGAGATGAGCTACTGCCTGTCCTAGCCTCTGCCTCTCAGCACTCCCTCAATGCTCTTAACTGAGTGTCCCCAGGGTACAAAGTGTTTACTTTGAAAAAATTAGAATGCTCAAAGCAGGCCAGTCGCCTCAATACTTCAGCTAGGAATAATGGAATAGGACTCCGGTTCTATTTTGTTGTTTTTCGGAACTAGAGCCATGATTAAGAGCAGTGGCGGCTGGTGACTTCAAATCAAAGGGGGGCTGCAATTTATGCGATTCACTCATATGATATAGACCCTAATCCTGTCCTTCATTACAAATACTGTCATAGGCATTTCAATACCTAAGGCTTATACGTTATCTAGTTATGTAAATATTGTTTGCATGGCAATAACAAAAAGGCTTTCAATGTTAGTAATTCTTTAACAGTATGCTTATTAAAGCTTACTTTCTTC
Organism: Protopterus annectens; assembly: GCF_019279795.1. Lineage (NCBI taxonomy): Eukaryota > Metazoa > Chordata > Ceratodontiformes > Protopteridae > Protopterus > Protopterus annectens. The sequence continues at coordinate 554,701,415 of NC_056741.1, read as the reverse complement.
TTGCAATCTCAGACAAGCTTACCTGATGGTCATTAAAGCATTGCTACTTAAACACAGAGCAACAGGCACTGAAACGGCATGCATTGTCTGAATAATAAGAAGCATAAATCAACATTATAAAAATATGACAGAAAACCAGAACATTCTGCAAAATCAAGGACAGATGAAAAACCACTGTCGTACTTGTAGCTATCTTGGATGGGGGAATACTCTGCACACTTACACTGCATAACTCCTCTTTGCCTTGCTTTGACACATCCAGAATCACTACATGGGGGAGTGGGGTGCAACAAGTATGTCGCAATTTATGTCTCTGGCCGACAGTGATGGCCCTGACACATATGTCATACCTCTCAACCTCAAAGCAAGAAATCTGGACAAAGCCATACATAGAAGTGGGTCAAAGGCCCAAAAATAAGGACAATTTTTAAATATTGCTCTTATAAACTAAGAAAGATAATAGAATAGTAGGTCTTGCATTAGTATGAATTTTCTGAAGGGTATGAAATCTGAAACTCAATGTATGTCATTATTTTCAAACTTCAATCTTTAATGATTTGCCACTAATTTGCCACAAAACCACAAGTTTATGAAAAACAGACCAAAAATGTGATGCAAAAATATAAAATAGTGACACAATACAGCCCGGGAACCTGTCGAAGAAGGGAAACTTTTTTAATATTAGTAATGTTAACTTGAGCAGCTGACAAAATAAGAGAATCTACATGCATTTCTGAAATAAAAATAATCTATAACTCTGATCATTATAGTTATTTATTAATTGTAAACCCTCCACATTTTCTTCCAAAATTGCTATTTTGTGGAGGGATTATTAGGAGGAGAGCAACATTTTGAGCCAAAATCGGGGACAGTTGAGAGGTTTGGATATGCCTAATTCTATAAAGCAATTTATTTGCACGTAACTCTCAACCTCTTAACGCAGGAAATCTGGACAAGGCCAAATATATTTGGGGAACATACAAAAAATACTAAAACTTGCTCTTGTATAAACTTAAACAGTTGATAGTAAAACATGTCTTGCTTTAGCATGCATTTTTCTGAAGGTTATGAAGTCTGAAACTCAATGCCTGTCATTATTTAGTGACTTCATTCCTAAATGATTTGCCAGAAAACCACAAATCTTATGAGGAACACAACAGAACAAAAATATGAGGCAAAAATCTAAAACTTTTTCACACATGGTGGTAACTAGGGAATTCAGTCTCTTGCTACCTGCGCCCAAGGTACAGGGTTTGAGCCTGAGTTATTCTCTAACCACCCCCAAGGTATACCTCCTGAGGTTTCTCTCTAACCACCAGTATATATTAACTGGGGCATTTCACACACACACACACACACACACACACACACACACACACACACACACACACACACACACACACACACACAAAATCATCAGCCTCTAACAATGCAGTATCCATGTATCCAAATAATTCCTGAAAGCAATCAACCAACTACTAAAATAAACAACTTATAATCTACATATATTAATGCTTATATGACTGACAAACTGCAAGAAATTTTATGTCCTCCATCATTACTGCATGTTTACCTTGACTGACACTAGTTTGGATTAAATAAAACTGCTTCGGTATTCAGTTTCCAGTCTTTACCTTACTCTGTGTTTCTCTAAGCATTTCAATTGAGTTATACCAGCATCAGTACACAGATCTGAAGACCTGCCTATTAAATTCCTCCATCTAGTTGCTTAAACAATGTCTAAACCAAGCACAAGGATCATGAATGACAGTCTCAATGAAAAGACAGTCCTTGAAATCTGGAAATCAGATACATATATTACTTTTACACAAAGCATGTTTTGTCAATTGGTCTAGTACCCTAGTAAATCTGCTTACTAGATTTCCACAAAGGGAAGTGTGCTGACAATGTCACATGCTCATCACAGTTTCATTACATCAGATAGCCTTCAGTACAGGACTTCTCATAAGAGCATTGTGAGCATCATACTGTGTTGTGGTTTCCCAGTTGTATGAAGATTGCATACCTGGACTCCTCTAGGTATGCAGTTGTGTATGGCCTTACTCTGTAGCATGAAAAGGGATGCAAAGGACTTTTATAAACTACCTAGGGACATAGTATATGGATTTTATTTTCTGCCAGCCCTATGCAATTGCAGTTGCATGCAAAGGTTATGAACAGCACCCACAATTCCTTTTTTAGCAAGTAATATTCATAGCATGCCTCTGTGCCTACAGTTTCCTTGTAAATAATTATATTGTTCTCTCTTAAATCACCTTTACTTAATACTTTCTACTGAATTTTATATGCATACCCACACTGTTATTCTCATATTTCTTGTACATTTTCATTTTCAAAAGAACACAGATGCATGAAGCTACATCATAGGATAACAGCCAGTCACAAGATATCTTAGTGGTGTAAACTTCTATTGTCACCAGTAGCATATATACATTGGGCAGGATTCACGAAGGCTTGCACGGAGTCTAAGAGTAGTGTAAGACTCCATGCAGCCTTTGCGATCCAGGAACAGCCCTAAAGTCCGTGTAAGAGACCAGCTAAAACGTCTCTTACACGGAGTGGGCGTGGATATGCTAATCACCTCACTTGCAGCCGAAAGGCATGCAAATGAGGTAGATTAGCGATCCACGAAGCCCAAAGCAGCCCGTGTAAGAGCCATTTTAGCTGCAGAAATGTACTCAGTTGACAACTGAGTATGTTTTTGCAAAAATCACAATGGAGCCATGTCAGCTCCAAATAAAGGGTGCATATGTGTCAGGCAGCATGCCAATGGCCAAATATGTGGCCATTGGCAAGGTACCCCGATGCAAATATGAAAAATAAATATATATTTTTTTCGTCGATCGCCGATGTTTAAACTCAGCGCAGCCCCGCGCAAATGGGTTGCGCTGTATAAAACATAAAAATGAAGGTTATAAACCCACAAATGTGGATTTTATGCAATACATGGATTTACAATACAGGGACCAGCAGACCAAAAACAACATGGCCACCGTTTAGTGATTGCTAAGGGGGGAAGCTGAGTCTAAGAGATGTAACTAAGCATTAGTAGGCAATCTGATGTAAATGAGTGTTAGGATACTGAATTCCAATGTCACATAGCAAATGAGCACATTCTGAGTAGTGTAAGAGATACATAAGGGGGAGGAATAGAGTAGGAGATAGGTGACATCACAGGGGGGAATGGTAGAAAGAAATGCAGTTCATTGGAGGTCAGTGTTACATGACAGATGTCAGACACATATCATGGAAAGAGGAGTGCCACAAGATAAGCATGGGAAAGTCAAAAAATGGAAGGTGTACACTGTTGCTTACACCAAAGTTTCTTGATGGGCGTGCATGCGCATGTGTGCGTGCCATGAGGCGCGAGTAGGGCAGTGTGCACGCATGTAAGGCAGACTGAGCATGTGGGAGCGTGTTGGCAGACTTCTAAGACTGTTTGCGTTGGTGTGCACGCGTTTTAACCCGAATAAGCAGATTCTGAACAGTGTAAGCATGTGTGCGCGTGTGTAAGCCACTGTGAGCGTGTGTCTGCTGGTATGCGCGTTGCTCCCCCCTGAGGAAACAGAGAGGAAAAAGGAAGCAACAGAATTAGTAGGAAGCTAGCAGGGAATACTGCTGGAGCTAGCAGGTGAAAACAATTAGAAGCAGGCAATTACACAGGCAGAATAGTAGCTCAGCCAAGCACTTAAAACTCTGCATACAGCAGTGCAAGATGTTTCTCTCAAGAGACACTGCAAGACAGGTGTAAGCTATTAGAAGGGAAAACTGAAAAAGCTGAACTCAGAGCAGAAATGCTAGGGGCTGCCATAGCTGTCATAAGGAGACATAGGTGACTTGCTGAGGGTGGTGACAATGCAGATGGTGCCAGACTACCCACAGTGAGGAGATGGAGAAGAGTGTACAGGCCCAGGGTCACCTACCACAGGTTACATGAGCTGGAGATAGTAGAGCGCTATAGAGTGGACAGAGACCTCCTGCAGCAAATTGTTGAGCTGTGCAGGCCACGCCTCACACACAGAACCAACAGAGGGGAACCCATCCCAGTGGAAACCAAGGTATGTGTTGGCCTAAGAATACTAGCAACAGGTACCTCCCAGAGACCAACTGGTGATATGATGGGGATATCACAGGCATCAGCCTCCAGGGTACTGCACCAGTTCCTGGATGCCATGTCAGCACATGTCGGTGATCATGTATATTTCCCCAATGCCCGTGAGGTATTGGCCAGCAATATGCGTCTCTTCCAGCAAATAGCGGAATACCCTGAGGTAGTGGGTGCAATAGACTGCACACACATACGCATCAAAGCACCAGCCGGTGAGTGGGGTAGGGCCTACATTAACCGCAAGTGCTTCCCCTCCATCAACTGCCAGGTCATGTGTGATGCCCAGGGCATAATAATGAATGTGTGTGCTGGCTGCCCTGGGAGCTACCATGATTCCCATATCTGGCATTTGACGCAGCTGTACCAGACATTTGCTAATGGGGACATCCCACATGGACACCTAGTGGGGGATGCAGGTTATGCACTGGAGCCGTGGCTGATGACACCCATCAGAAACACACACACACCTGAACAGGAACGCCATAATGAGGCACATGCACAAACACGTAATGTAATAGAGCGTGTGTTTGGGCTGCTCAAGTCACGGTTCCGGTGTCTGGACACATCTGGTGGAGCCTTGCAGTACTCACCAACTACATGTACCCAAATTGTCATGGTATGTGCTATGCTACATAATATGATCTTGCAAAAATAGCTGCAGCAGGACCAGCATAGGGCCGGGCCAAACAGCCTCCCACCATTGCCAAGGCAATCACAGGCAGAGCGTGACTCGGAGGAGGAACAACCTGAGCCTGCCCCCGTAGGCAGAAGGAGGCATGCCCAGTATGCCCTGGCCTTGGCAAAGAGTCAACGCATAGCACATACACTGGCTCAGTAGGAACCCTGGGAATGATACCCCTCTCTGACTCACTCATATAATAACAGGGATGCCTAAAAATGACATAACCTGCTCTCAAACATGTACAGGGAGTGTAGTATGTGCATCCGACAGAGGCAGCCCTGCAGCACCACCTGAGGCATGAATGCCCTGTGTTAAGCAATGTAACACCATGTAGTATATGCACACTTGAGGACCCTGACTAACATCCTACCCTCACCAAGCATGATGCCACAATATGACAATGAGATGATCAATTGCAATAATTGGCTGAAGTATTGCAGTTAGTCAAAGGGGATCCAATGTGTGCCAGCCTGGGATGACATGCTGAGCATGACATGATGCTCCACCTGCTAGGACTGGCGTGCACCTATCAGTGCAGGCCATATGGATACTGGCAAAGGCTGTTGTTACCCACAGCGTGCCCTGAATAAGTAAGGCTCAAAACACAAACCCACCTCCATAGGTATCACAAGGGATAAGAACCTAGATGTAATGCTACCCAATGCCAGAAGTCTAAACAGCAAGATGCATGCAGTCTAAACTCACCCAGTATGGAGAATGTTGATATCTGTGCTGTAACAGAAAACTGGGTCAAGGCTCACAACAGCACCCTAACACTACCAGGTTACATCTCATACTGTGCTGTACAGCCTCAAAACATGGAACAAGTTACAAAAGGAGGGTGACTAGCAATAATTGTCAAGGATAACCACACCCCCATGTTGGTACCACAACAAGAAGCAGCATGGACTAGCCATGGTCAAGTAACAGTAGCTAAAACTGCCTCCCAGTTTATAGCCTGCTACAGACTACCATCCCAACACCAGGAACTGCACCTGGCCTATGTTGGAATACATGAATATATCAAGTCCTTCAAACCACATTATATTGGGTGACTGAAAATACCCAGACATAGACTGGGAGCATTATACTAGCTCCAACACTGTAGGACAAAAGTTCCTAGAATCCATAAACCAAAATGCCCAGGAACAATGTACCACTCCCACAAGAGGGGTAAGCATACTGGATGTGATAATCAGCAATATGGGTACTGGATGGCAAGATGAGAAGTGTATCCCTCACTGGTAAGACCAGACCATAGAGTAATCACACTGGATATACACATCCTGACCACAGTCCCTGGCCAGAAAACCACAGTGAAAAACATGTGTAAAGCAAGTTGCACTCCTCCAAACTGATGTGGAATCCATTAAAGGCCCTGTGCAGGTGCAAAATATGGGCCACACCTCAGAACCTGTTATACAGGCATTCCATGAACACTGCCAGGAATGCTTGGATTATGCAATCCTAAATTAAAACAAGACACAATGCCATACACGCAGGCATCTGGCATGGTGGACTCCAGCCATTACCAAACCATGCAAGAGAATGAGGAAGCTACTACATGATAGAGCAAACATAAAAAGGGAAGTAATCACTGATCAGTAGTATGGCAATAAAATATGTCCACACATACAATCCACTAAGGCCAGCTACAACAAGTTGAATCTGTGAATCTTGAGGCAATGTTACACCTGCCCCAAGTACAAAGACAACCCTCAACTCCCCCCAAGAAATACAAATATATGTGTGAGATGCAACCATTTATCCAAACTGGAGGCTGAGCTCCCTCAACTCAGTACTTCCAAAACTAGTCAGGAGGAGAAGGTAACGACACACACCACAAACCCAGTCCCACATAGACCTATCACAACTGCAAACCAAAGACATAAACACAGAAAAACATTCCCAGAGGCCCGAATTACAAATACACCACACCAACAGAGGCCTCCAAAGCAGACACCCAATCAAATAACCTCCAAACATAGCACATGCAACACATAGTACACAAAGCTGGTGTGCCAAACAGTCACAGGCCAGAAGCAGAAACAACATGCCTGATACAGTTGTAATAGGTGACTCCATAGTGAGACATGCTGCTGTCCCGCTCACCAGACTGAACAAGGGAAAGGGTACAGTAAGCTGCCTGTAGGCTGCTACAATACGCCACATAACACAAGTATGCAGGTCACCCCAAAGCAAGTAGAAATATGATGCAGTCATAGTCCATGCTGGTGTGAATGACCTGAGATGTACCTCCCCGGACTACATGAAAAGAGACATAGATGAGCTCTCCGATTATGTAGTCCAGGCCGGTATGACACTGACCGTTTGCAGCATCCTACCCTCACCAAGAATGATGCCACAGTACAAACACAGAATGATCAGCTTTAACAAGTGGCACAATTACTGGTGTCATTCCAAGGGGATCCAATGTCTGTCTGCTTGGGATGTCATGCTTGACAAGCCACGCTGCTGTTCCATGGATGGCTTGCACCTGTTACCCCTGGGCGTCTGGATATTGGATAAGGCTTTTGCCACCTCCATAGAGCCTTTCGTAGGCAAGGCTGAAAAGACTAACCCACCACCCTAGAAAACATAAGTGGAAAGAAACATAAGGGTAATGCTGACCAATGCCAGACGTGCAAACCTCAATATGCATGCTCCCGAGGCCTTCCCCAGTATGGAGAACATCAATGTCTGTGCAGTGACAGAAACCTGCTGCAATCCTCCTGACAGCACACCAGCACTACCAGGTTATACCACATATCATGCGTTATGGCCCCAAAACCTGGACCAAAACATAAAAGGAGGGTGAGTATCCATATTCAGCACAGACACCCATACGTCCAGGTGACTGACAATGCACAAAGCATTGGAGTCCACCCATGTGCAACTAACCATAGGCAAGACTGCTGTACAGTCTGTAGCATGCTACAGACCACACTCTCACACACAGGAACCCCACCCAGCTGTCCTGAAGACACTGGACAGTATGAATGTCTCACCAAATACCAAACAAGGTACTCACAAATTACCACATAGGTGGTAAACCATTATGTATGGAAGGAGTAATCAGGGACCTAGGGACACAAGTGGACAGTAACCTGTTATGTGACACTCACATTGCCAATGTGGCTAGGAAGACTGTCTATATTGGACACTGTATCATGAAAGGATTCACATCTACATCAACAGAGGTCATTGTGCCCCTATACTGTTCTCTTATCAGACCCATAATCTAGTACAATGCCTCATTTGGGATGTACCTTACCTGACATCTGCAGCAGTTAGAAAGACCTCAAAGGTACCTCACCAAGAGGATAAAGGGTCTCAAATATATGTCATATGCTGCCTGGCTGTAGACACCCCAGCTGAATGCAGTCACATACTGCCTACACAGAGGCGTTGTATGTCTGTTGTACAAGGCCATGTCCAACACAGGAGTAATGGGCATGCTCCACCCCAGAAAACTCAAAGCCATCGGAGCTGTGAGAGTGAGAGATGTCAACTTCAACACATAATGAAATAGGATGTGCTGGAGGGACAGATACATAACCCAGAGGCTCCCCACACCCTGGAACAGAATCCCACTCCATGTTAGGCAGAGCCCCTCACTGACACTCTTCAACAGGAATCTAGCCAAGTGGATGGATGATCGTAGATGTACACTGGGGGTCTTCACTGTGTCACGTCCAGACAGAGGCACTGTAGAGTAAATCATAAATGGCCATAATATTCACATAGCAAGGGTTGGTGAAAGCCACACACACTCTGGCTAGGCTTACAAATGCCCTAGGGTGGATAGCCTAGTATGAACCTATGAACCTATGAAGATACAAATTGTACAGGACACTAAGGATAATCCCAAGGCTTTCTCAACTGATGGTAGGAACCGTGTTGGGAATTCACAGATATGCTCTGAATCACACAAATATTACAAACAACATACCAAACACACACACATATTGCCAACATACAACCTGACAGGTGCAGTGCAAACCCCCCCCCCAGAATGCAAAATATCTATCCCAGCAGACTGCTGGCCTCCTGACATTGCAGATGCTGAGGTATCATTGGGCGGCACAGTGGTGCAGTGGTTAACATTGTCACCTCACAGCAAAAGGTTCTCCGGTTCGATTCTTGGTTGGGGTGCCTTCTGTGTGGAGTTTGCATGTTCTCCCTGTGTTCGTGTGGGTTTCCTCTGGGTACTCCAGTTTCCTCCCACATTCCAAAGACATGCATCTGGAGCATTTCTCCCCAGGCCTCCGCTGAAAACAGGCTCTGTGGAACCTAGTCGGACTTTCCCGGTCAACAAATGATAAATATAAATAAATAATAATAAAAAAAAATAAAAATCTACAAAGCAAAACACACAGCAGCAATGGTATGAGATGGTGTCCTGGGCTGAGTCCAACATGGACTCCAAGAAGAATGGAATGCCAAATCACACTACTGCTCAATGTCAGCCTTACCACAGGATATGTACCCAAAGAGCAGTGTACAACAACAGTGGTCCTTCTCAACAAAGGTGTTGCCTGAATGGATACTGCAAACTACCACCCCAGAATCCTGAGAAGCTTGGTCTGCACAGCTATGGAAATGATCAGCATGTACCGCAGACATAAAGATATCGGGGACCTACTGACACCGGACCCTACCCAGTGTGGCTTTCTTAAGTGCAGATCCTGCCCCTAAACATGTTTGACTCATTTGAAACTGTCATTAAGCTCATTGATGAGGGCAATGTGGTCCACACAGCATAGCTGTACCTTGCAAAGGCTTCCATACAATACCCTACGTGTTCATTATAGATATGCTCACCAGCTTAAATATAAACCCCTATGTCAGTAGAGGGGTTGCAAACCAGACCAAGGACAGAACTGACATGGTCAGACATGCTGCAGCCATGTCAGACTACAAACCAGATATAACTGGCATCCCACAAGGCTTGGACCTGGGACCTCCCTCGTTTGGTATATATGTTCCATAGGTACAGGCCAACATGGAAGGACTGTGTCTGAACATGTTTGCAGAGGACTACAAACTGCCCACCATATCTGACCCTCCAGCTGACACAAGCATCCCACAAAAGGACCACATAGAAACAGACAACTGGTGCCATAGCCATGTCAGCAAGCTAATTGCAGAAAAGTGTATAGTCAACCCCCATGGATATACAGTAAGTGCCCACCAATTACCACATAGGTGTTAACCCATTACGTACTTAACATGTAATGAGAGTCCTGGGGACACAAGGTGATAGATATCCTGCATTGGACAAACATGTGGCTGTAGTGTTTACAGAAACATACCATATACCCACCTAATCATGAAGGTTGTCAGATCTAGATAAGGGGAGGTCATTGTGGCTCTGCAGTCATCCTTCATCAGCATTACAATGGACTACATTAGCCCCTGTGGGATGTACCTCAGCAGACACCTCCATCAACTGTAAAGTCCACAAAAGTACCTCACCAGGAGTATCAAAGAGCTTGAACAGATGCCATGTGTTGCCTGATTAAACAAACTGCAGCTCCACACACTGCCATACTGCCCACCCAGAGGCAAGCTGTGCCTGATGTATAAAGCCATGTCCAAGATGGAATCAATGAACATGCTCCACCTTGTACAATCTGAATGGCAGTGAGCTATGCACATGAGAGACCTGAACCCCAGCACTGACATACATAGGACAAGCTGTACTGCATGATCCATAACACAGAAGCCACCCCCACTCATGAGTAAACTCCCAGTACAGGTTATCCATAGAGTCACTCATCAATTCTCCTCAAGAGGAATCTTGATGAGTGGATGGGAGATGGTAGGTTTACCCTGGGTATCACTGTTATGTCACAGGTAGATGGAGGCACAGTATACTAACCATGACATATGTCATTGCAAACTCCACTTACAATGTGTGTCGAAGGACAAACACACTCTCCGACTAGCATTAGAAATGGCCTAGGGCACATCGCTAGTGTTTGCCGATGTACACCTATGTTGTGGAATACACTGCCAATGTTGGACAAGCCTGGTTTAAGTAGTTCATATCTGAACATAATGCAACATGGTCAGATGTGCACAACTGGCCCCTAACCAGGCTGTTGTGCTCACTATGGAAATGTAATGCAGTGATAGGATTAAAGCCCAGGATACTGTCCACCACAGTGAAAGTACTGAACCAGTACACTATACGGTACTACAGTGTTAGGTCAGTATGAAAGGATGTTGACAACTGTATGCAAAGTATTCCATGCAAACCCTGCAGGCACAGTATAATCCCTGTTGTGTTCACACACAAAGCAGTTGGACAGTAACTACACAACATGACACACAACACACAACCATAAACGGGAGATATTGTTGAAGTTCACACTCATCCACAAATGTGGTGGGCTGCAGAGTTCAACATATGGAAAGCTCACACTGGGCATGCTTGCACACTTTGATAAATGAGACATATGTCAGACAACATGCCATGGGAAGGCTGAACTGGGCATGCTCACACACTTAGGCCAAATCTCAGTTTAGCAGTTGGCCACACATATCTGGTATTTGTATGTGTTATTCCAGGAACCAACCACATTACAGCAATCTGCCCAGTGCACACAGTTAAATGACTACAGAGACATATGTGATATAGTGGATCCCTTCCATATGCAAACATCTTCCACAGATACACAAGTTGTTCATACAAACAGGGAATGCTATGGCAATAAAGACCTGCAAACAGTCTATCAGCAACAAATAATGTGCATCTGAAAATTAAACATATGGGTGTAGAGGTCAACACTAGGCTGTTTGCCCAAGGGAATGACAGCTTAGCCAGAGTGTGCTTGGCGTCTGCCTCCCCAGTACAGTAGGCTACTGTGCCACTGTAAAGTAGGTCACATAAGGCACCGTGTGAGGCTAGTGTGCTGTGCCTCTGTCAAGCAGGGACACAGTGGAGATCCCAGGGTTTGAATTTGCTAAGCCACATCCATGTTGTTGGTGAGTGCTGGAAGAGGGTTGCTGAGGACCTCTAACAGTAAGTGGGCATCAATAACAGACTGAGAGGAGCCTTATCTGCATTGTCTGGACAATTTCACTGTCAACACTGTGTCGTGATGATTATGAGGGATTGAAGTGTCATGTCGGTACTGTTCAGAGATGTCCTCCCTCTGTGGGCTACTGCTCTGCAATGTATTAGTTCACTCTGTCTGTTGGACAGCTCATATATGGCTGGTGTACACCTGACAGGTGTCCTGTTGTGGAGCAGTCATGGGTATATTTGGGATAGCATGATCAATGCAAACCTTCCACATGCTCATAGAATGCAATTGTCAAGGATTATGCAGAGTGGCCTGTATACTCCCCCAGCATGGGTCCTTTGAAGTCTTCCACCCCAGTCTTCACAAGTGTAAAGTCTGCTTTTGATAAATACAGTTTGTTTGCAGTGACAACCTTGCCTGGGGGTGGGGATGGGATATGGATGTCCAGGGAAAGGTGGGTATGGTCAGATATCAACAATGGTGCTCTACCTGTGGTGTGGAACAGTGAGTACCCATGTTGCAGATGGTTAGGTGCAATATGTATTCCTCCTTGTGGCTGTGGTGAGTGGTTCTGCCATAGCACATGGACTCACAAATCGTAGTGGCTGTAGGGTAATGTTGTAGAGGCCTGAGTAGTTCCCACACACAATATGCCTGTACCTGACATTAACAACTGGAATGGTGTATGTGAACACCTGAATATCTTGGCACTGTTCCCAGGGAAGCAAAGTGTGTGTCCTGGATGTGGGAGGGGTGGTCTGGACTGGTTGTGTTGTGTGTTACAGGTCCTGTGGTCACGAAGCATGGTATAGAACATAACCTGCCAGTGCGATGTGCATATCTGACCCTGAAGTAGGTGGCTGCAAATGCATATATATGCTATCCCCCACCTGACAGGTAGTACTAGATGTACATACCTCTGTAGAAATAATGATGTCAGCACCCTATAAATACTGCAGGTGCAGAACAGATGCCCAGTAATTCGGATAGTGTGCTCTGCTAATGTGTCTCCCTCAAGTGTCATAATATAGTTAGGTAGGGTTTGAATCCTGCAAATGCTCAGTGTGTGTGGGTGAGCGGGGTTGGCATGTGTGCAAGTCTGTGTGAGGGAAATGTCCCTTTTGGCAACTGGGAAAACACACTACAGGATGCACATTCCCCTTTCTAAACACTGATGATGTCAGCACCCTATAAGTACAGCAGGAGAAGGGAAACCTCCCAGTAATGCGAATAGCGCGCTCTGCTAATGCGTCCGTCTTGAGTGTCATAACATAGTTAGGTAGGGGTTTGAATCCTACAAATGCTCAGTGTGTGTGGAGGGGGGTTAGTGTGTGTGCAATTCTGTATGAAATAAATGTCCCTTTTGGCAACTAGGAGAACACACTACAGGATGCACATTTCCCTTTCTAAACACTGATGATGTCAGCACCTTATAAGTACAGCAGGAGAAGGGAAACCTCCCGGTAATGCAAATAGCGCGCTCTGCTAATGCGTCCGTCTAGAGTGTCATAACATAGTTAGGTAGGGGTTTGAATCTTGCAAATGCCCAGTGTGTGTGGAGGAGAGTTAGTGTGTGTGCAAGTCTGTATGAAAGAAATGTCCCTTTTGGCAACTAGGAGAACACACTACAGGATGCACATTCCCCTTTCTAAACACTGATGATGTCAGCACCCTATAAGTACAGCAGGAGAAGATAAACCTCCCAGTAATGCGAATAGCGTGCTCTGCTAATGTGTCTGTCCCGAGTGTCATAACATAGCTAGGTAGGGGTTTGAATAGTGCAAATGCTCAGTGTGTATGGAGGGGGGGTTAGTGTGTGTGCAATTCTGTATGAAAGAAATGTCCCTTTTGTCAACTAGGAGAACACACTACAGGATGCACATTTCCCTTTCTAAACACTGATGATGTCAGCACCCTGTAAGTACAGCAGGAGAAAGGAAACCTTCCAGTAATGCGAATAGCGCACTCTGCTAATGCGTCCATCTTGAGTGTCATAACATAGTTAGGTAGGGGTTTGAATCTTGCAAGTGTGTATGTGGGGGGGTGGAAGTAGGGTGTGTGCAATTACATGTGTGAGAGAACTGACCATTTTGCCAACCAGTACAACACACCAGCAGCTGCATATTCCAATCTCTACACAGAGATGATGTCAGCACCCTACAAGTACAGCGGAAGAGGGCAAATCTCACAGTAATGCAAATAGCACGCTCTGCTACTGCATCTCTCACTACTGTGATAGCACAGTTAGTTATGGCTTTGAATTCCACACATGTCACGTGTGTTTTTGTCACACAGAATGCCCATGTGTGTGGGTTGTTGTTCACAATAATGCATGACATCGATTAAACCAGTAATGGCAATGGACACAGATGATGTATGTGTGTGCCAAATACACATATGTATCTGTGACCTTCAATAGTTACCATGTCTGACGCCTGCCACATGTGAATACATGGTATTTGCACTGGATAACATTATGACTGTGGTCTTCTGTGCGGGTGCTGCATGTGGTATGTGTATATACAGTGTGAGATGTAGATGGTATCATCCTAGCAGCGAGGGATACACATCTGGTCTGGGGCATATAGTCTACATGTTGTTGATGAACAGGTGCTGCATGTTTTCACCTGTTGTGGGAGTGGTAACAAGTTGTTCCATAGCAATGCAGTGACTACATGCTAGGAACCTTTCAGCTAAGGTGTTGTAGCTACAGTAATTCATCAGCATTCAGTAATACGTCAGCATTCCTGGTGAGGGTATGATGCCAACCAAGGTCAGGGTCATACCAGCCTGTGCCACATGCTCAGAGAGCCTTTCCATGTTCCCTATCATGTAGTCCAGGGAGGTACATCACAGGTCAGCCATAGTGGCATGGACAATAACTGAGTCATATGTGTCCATGCCTCTGACTGACCTGTATGCTTGTGTTATGTGGTGGACCATAGTGCCCCACAGGCATATCACTGTGACCTTCACCTTATCCAGCCTGGTGAGCGTGACCTCACTGTACCGGACAATAAAGGTACCTAACACAACTGTAGCAGGTGTGTTGTCTAGCCGTACAGGCTGTGACTGTTTGGCACACAGGATTTGTGTGGTATGTGTTATGCGTGCTGTGTTCTGGCATAACGTATGCCTGTGTGCCAGCTGCAGAGGTGTCTGCCGCTCAGGCAGGATGCTATTCGTAGGCTCCACGAATGGCCCAGTGTGTTCACGTGTTTGTATTGCTGTCAGTGTAGGTCTACATCAGACTGGTATTGTAGTCACTGTAGTATTTCATGCCACCTGACAGGTTATGCCAGTACTGGGTTCAGAGTGCTTAGTCCCCAGTTTGGCTATGTGGTCGCATCTCATACATGTGTTGTACATCCATGTGTAGGGGAGAGGGTTGACTGTGTACATGTGGCAGCTGTGACATTGCCACATGACCCACATATTCCACAACTGTACCATAGAGGTGACTGACAAGTGACCTTTGCACATGCTACCATAGTATTGTGATTGCCATGGTGATTAACAGCACATAGGGCCAATGGGGAACAAGGTACATAGGTTCATAGGTTCATACTAGGCTATCTGCCCTAGGGCATTTATAAACCTAGCCAGAATGTGTTTGGCTTTCGCCATCCATTGTAAATTTATCTTGCTATGCCCTTTTTCGAGGTTAGTATACTGTGCCTCTGTCTAACAGTGACACAGAAGTGATACCCGGGGTAAACCTATGATGTCCCATCCACTCATCAAGATTCCTCTTGAAGAGAGTCAATGAGGGACTCTGCCTAACCTGGACTGGGATTTTATTAGAGAGTGAAGGGAGCCTCTGGGTTATGAATCTGTCCCTCTAGCATGTCCTATTTATTTCAGTGCTCTTGAGTGCATCGCTTGATGGGATTTGGATATTCTGAGGATATTCATGCCCATTAATTCCAGGTTGGACATGGCTTTATACGTCAGGCACAGATCGCCTCTGAACAGGCGGTATGCCACTGAGTAGAGCTGGAGTTTCTTTAACCGAGCAGCATATGGCATCTGTTTGAGCCCTTTGATCCTCTTGGTGAGGTACTTTTGGGGTCTTTCCAGTTGCTGCAGGTGTCTGGTAAGGTACATCCCAACAGGGGCATTGTACTCAATTATGGGCCTGATGAGGGATGAGTAAAGAGGCACGATGTCCTCCCCTGATCTAGATGTGAATCCCTTCATGATGAGGTGGGCTATATAAAATGTTTTTCTAACCACTTTGGCCACGTGGTTGTCAAATGAGAGATTGCTATCAACTTGGGTCCCCAGGTCCCTAATTACTTTTTCTGTACTTAATGGATTACCACCTATGTGGTACTTTGTGGGCACTTTGTTTTTGCCAAAGGAGATGACTATACACTTGTTGGAATTCAGCTTGAGGCCATGGCTCTGGCACAAGTTGTCTGTTTCTATGAGGCCCTTTTGGAGGATGCTTGTGTCGGCTGGAGAGTCAATTATGGCAGCCAGTTTTCAGTCATCTGCGAATTTGGTCAGCCACAGTCCTTCCGTGTTGGCCTGTACCTCCGAGAAATATATACCGAACAAGAGAGGTCTCAGGACTGAGCCTTGTGGGACAACACTTGTAACTGGTTTGGAGTCTGACATGGCTCCAGCAATTCTAACCATGAGGGTTCTGTCCTTGAGCCAGTGTGCAATCCATCTAGTGACATAGGGGTTTATATTTAAGCTGGTGAGCTTCTCTAGAATGCCCGAGTGGGGTATTGTATCGAAGGCTTTTGCGAGGTTCAGGTAGGCTGTGTGGACCACCTTCCCCTCGTCAATGGCCTTGGTGACTGTTTCAAAGAAATCAACCAGGTTTAAGAGGCAGGATCTACCCTTAACAAAGCCAAACTGGGTATGATCCAGTGTCTGTAGGTCCCAAATATCTTTATTTATGGGGTCCATGATGATCCTTTCCATAGCTTTGCAGACCAAGCTAGTCAGGCTTATGGGGCGATAGTGTCCAGGATCCGTTGAGGCACCACCTTTATGGAGAGGGACCACTGCTGCTGTACGCCACTCTTTGGCCACATATCCTGTAGTAAGGCTGGGATTGAACAGTAGTTTTATGTTTGGGTGTAGCTCTACTTGGAGTTCATGTAGGACACAGCCCGGGACACTGTCTGGTCCCACTGATGCTGTGTTTTCTGCTTTGGAGAGGGCGGCTCTTACCTGAGCATCTGAGATGTCAGGGAGGCAGCACTGTGCTGGGATAAATATTTGCCCTTTTGGTGTGGAGGGGGGGAGAAGTTTGCGCTGAACCTGTCAGCTAGGATGTTGGCAATGTCTGTGGGTTTGGTGTTTCTTTTGACATTTTGGACTACCTCTGAGCATATCTGGGAATTACCACCCAGGTTCCTAACATAACTAAAGAAAGCCTTGTGATTATCCTTAGTGTCCTGTGCAATTTTCTCTCAAAGCTGGCCTTAGACAATTTTATGTGTGCCCGTAGTTTTTGCTAATACTGATCAGTGATGCCTTCCCTTTTTGGGATTTTGCTGTATCATTTAGTAGCTTCCTCCTTCTATTGTATAGTTTGTTTATGGCTGGGGTCCACCAGACAGGACGTCTTCCTTTGGAGGATTGGGTCTTGGTTTTATTTGGGATTGCATGATCCATGCATTCCTGAAGGTGTCCATAGAATGTGTTTATAGAGGAATCTGCGGTCTGGGCCGTATTTTTCACAGGCCCGGGGGCTTTGAAGGTTTCCACCTCAGTTTTGAGGAGTGTGAATTTGCTTTAGAGAAGTTGTTCACTGTGGTTTTCTGGGCAGGGGGTGGGGTCGGGATGTGAATATCCAGTGAGATTAGTTTATGGTCTGATCTTACCAGTGAGGGATACACTTCTGGTCTGGAGCATAGAGTCCCCATGTTGGTGATGATCAGATCCAGTATGTTTTCCCCTCTTGTGGGAGTGGTAACAAGTTGTTCCATAGCATTTGAGTTCATAAATTTTAGGAATCTTTGGGCTAGGGTGTTGGAGCTAGAGTCATGCTCCCAGTCTATGTTTGTGTAGTTGAAGTTGCCCAATATAATGGTGTTTGGAGAAACCTTCATATTTTCCACTGTTCTCAGGAAGGCCAGGTGCAGTTCTTGGGTTTGGGAGGGTGGTCTGTAGCAGGCTATAACCTGGAAGGCAGTTTTACCCACTGTTAGTTGCACATGGATAGTCTGTGATGATTGGTGCTTTGCCACCAACCTGGAGGTGTGTGCATCTTTGATGAATATCGATACTCCCCCTTCTTTTGTGGTTCGGTCCAAGTTTTGGGGCTGAAAAGCATGGTATGAGGTATAACCTGGTAGTGCTGGAGTGCTCTCGGTAGCCCTGAACCAGGTATCTGTTACTGCACAGATATCGATGTTCTCCATGCTAAGGAGAGTTTCTAGTGCATGCATCATGAGGTTTAGACTTCTGGCGTTGAGTAGCATTACTCTTAGTTTCTTATCCCTTATGATACCTATGGAGGTGGGTTTGTCTTTTGAGCCTTGCCTAACAAAGGCGCTATGGGGGTAGCAAGTGCCTTTGCCAATATCCGAAAGCCCAGGGGTGACAGGTGCAAGCCGTCCCTAGCGAAGCAGGTGGTTCAACAGAGGGTGAGTATGTAAGGGTGTAGTGCCTGTGATTAGTTAGGAGTGGCATATATGACTGCTCACGTGGACAAATGCCAGGTAAGTCATATGCAATGTGTCACAGGCAACGTACATGTGAACAGGACAAACAGTAACGTTCTGTCAAGTGAGACATGGACATACATATAGTAAGCTATGCAGATGTCACTAGGAGTCCACAAAAGCTCTGTAACTCTGCATTGCAGGTGGGATCAGTATTCCAGGGTAACTGCAAGCAAACATGCATGCAAACAAAGCTACAGTAAGCAGGGCTGCATGTAGTCCATTGTACAACAAACAAGCTGTACCACTTCCAGTAGGTAACACTGCAAATATGCAGGCACTATGCACATGTACATGGAAATACACAGGTCAGATGGCTAGGGTCCAGTCTCAGTGCACACAGGTGTACAGACCATGTACCGTCAGGATGTACAATAACTGGATGGAAACCCATGTGCTCATACCTGCAGTAATACACATGTCAAATAACAGACACTGAGCCTTCACTCAGTGGTTCCATACTTAGTAGGATGTATGCTACCTGGCCTGCCACCACAGTATCGCAGACATGTATGGGGACTCCCCCTCCTGTGACAGTTAGTTTTGTGTGTTGGGGCTGTCTAGCATGGTATGAGATGTGCGCTTGCAGTGCTAGGGTGCTCCTATGTGTCCTGTACCAGTCGTGTAGTACTGCACACATATCAACATCCTCAAACATCCGCATTGCAGAGTCCAGTGTGGGCAACATGCCACTTGCAGTTTACATGTCCATCATTGCGTATTAATACTTTCATTACCTTATCCCCTGTGCTACCTATGTATGTAGCCTTCTGTTGACATCCTTACCACCAGTATGCCAACATGTGCAGATGATACACTATGGTACTTACCATGGGTGTAGACAACAGTACATGACAATCATACCCTTACTGCATCAGGCATGCTGTGATATACCCACAGTTATATCAGCACACAGTACTGTTAACAACATGATACTATTACTACACGTCTATGTAGTCACCCTGTGCATCAGCAACATGTTAACCTGTGCCTGCACTGATGTTACAGATTGCAGGAGGTGGCACAGTTTCATCATATGCACAGGGTGTGAACTTGGTATGCCTGAGTCAGCCACCGATACCACCAATTGACATGTATGTGTGTTGGTGAGGGACAGCAGTACAAGGTGGGGCAATGTTGATGCAGTGTGTGCGTGTATGCGGTATCCCTAGGTGTTGTCAATTCGCATGTGTGTATGGATGCACACAGTTCCACCTCATGGCTGCCATATACTGGTGTTTGTGGACAGCCACAGACTGTACCTGCCAGGTCATACAGATCAGTGTCTCTGGCCACGGACACAGTACCTGTGCTTGCAGGGGTGCTATGGACCGTATCCGGTACCAACCCAGACTGGGTACTGTCATCAGAAGCAGGTGTTCGTTGACTGGACACAGATCCCTGTCGGGCCTGGCCAGAGCCACGTGCACGTGGTCTCCTGGGGCGGTCTGATGACAGCACAGACTCAGCATTGCTGGGGCAGCTGCTGGCACTATGGGGGCGGCCATGGCCCTGTTGTCATCCACGACGACTGCCAGCTGCTGCTGTTGCTGGCATACGCCCACGTTGATGCCTCAACCATCCACCATCGCCCTGGCTCATGGACATGCAGTTGTGGAACCGGTCTAATATGTCCCCACAACGTCTGTCTATGACATCGGTGAAATTACGGATGGCAGCTGCAATGTCACGCATACTGTCAGTCATGGCTGTGCGACATGCTGTCAGCTCCCTCAGACCCTCTCTGGTGTACCATTCCATACGTGACTGTGCCTGCATGACAGCCCGAAACATAGCTGAGGTTGTAAGACCTCTGTGGGCACGTCTGACAGGGGCAGTACACCCACAGATGCTCCCACGAGAACCCCTGGACATCTGTCTGTGTGGTACCATCTCAGGGCCATGCCCATGACTGCTTTGTGGGGATGCATGTGCCACAGATACCACATTACCCTGGTCAATGCCCACTGTATGCTGCCCATCACCTAGGGACATTGGTGACAAAGGGTGTATTGGCAGGATAACTGTGTGCATTGATGGGGTTGACAGCTGTGTACTGTCAATTGTCTGACCAATGATGGACCCTGGCATACCTTCCTGTGCCATTACACAGATGTCATCATTATCAGTACCCATGGCATCTGATTCAGTTTCCCTGCTGCCTGACACCAGAGCAGCACCAGAACCTGTGGGAGGGAAACAGGAAACACAGTATCTGAAGTAGGCAGACTTCATTCGTCTGCAACCTGTGGGTATCGGATCCGACCTCGGATCCGAGCCGGCAATTCAAAAGCTTAGGCTCCGAGCTCCTAGCTCCTCCCTCTTACCCATAACCCCTTGACAAGCCCTGACTGACCTCAGATTTCGTTTGCCGCTTTTCAAGTAGCTACGGAATTCCAGAGCTCCTGGCGTTGGTGAAAGATAAGAGATTGACTAAAAAAGTTTTCAAATTCTTTAATTTCTTTCTTGTTTCAGATAGTTTAGTGTGTGTTTAGGCTTTCCTCTCTCTTTTTGTTAATTTTATCGGGTTTTGCGTAGTGTTTGTGTGTTAGGCCTTAGGGTTACTATGTCGGAAGCCCATAAGGCTGTGTTTTCAAAATGTACCGAGTGTGGCCATAAGCTATCCCCAGCAGATGGCCACACTCGGTCGGTCATCTTGGGGTTGAACACCTGTCATCTGGTTGTACCATTTGTGCAGGGTTCAACCCCGAACTGATGGAACGGAGGTCGAAGTTGGTGCTGGCGGGTCTTTTACCCCAGATACCACCGGCCTCTGCCCTCCACTCAGCAACCTGTTGCTGTGAGTTCTCCCCTCCGGCTGGGACTCAACCTCCCTCAAAGTTGCGGAGGAAGGATTCTTCTAAGGAAAGACAGAAGGAGAGGCACAGGGAGAAGCACCACAAGAGGAGAGCCGAGACTTCCAGTTCGGCTCCTCCGTCTAAGCGGGCCTCCCCTGTGCCTTCTAGCTTTCCTCCTCCTCGGCTCCACTCCCCTCGGTTCTCTCCTGGTCCCGAGGAGGAGGCTAGCCCTTCCAGGAGGTCACCGAGGCGGCTCTCTAGGTCCGCTTCGGTGGCCTCCTCTAGATCAACCAATTCTATGAGCGAAGCGGATATGGACCGGATGATGAGGAAATTCATCCAGGCCCAAATGCAAATGGGAGTGCTCCTAGCCCCCCCCCCATCCGGGAGGGCCGACCCCTTTTCGCCCCCTTAGCTCCTTCTCCGACCCATACCACGGGTTCGGAGCAATCGGCGCCGTGCAGATTTGGATCCGGGGGTGGGTCGGATCCGATAGGTCGGCGCACCTCGGATCCGTCCCATCCCTTGAGTGCTTGGTGCCGGACCCGACCTCTGAGCCGAGGGCGAGCCTCAGATCGAGGGAGCTGGTGTGTCTTCGGCTCCATCCAGGTCAGAGCACACTGGTCTCGGATCCGGCGGTTTCGGCTCCGACTCCGATCCGTCGTCGGATCAGTGGGGTCGGCTCGGGCTTAGAAGCTGGCTCCCCTCGGCTTTCAACGTTATGGAAAGGGCACTGTCGAGGACATCCGGACCCCTGTCCCTGCCACGGCTCCATCCCGCACTCCATTGCAGTTGGGCCAGGCCCCCACCAGCCGGTCCCAGGGACAGCCCGCCTCGATGTCCCAAGTGGTTCCCTTGGAACATCCAACTGCTGAAGAGTACTCCTCGGACAGCCCCGATGAAGTACCTCGGGCGTAAGTGCAAGAGGAGGCACATGGACTCCCTGAGTCCGTCACTGAAGACACGGACTTGGATGAAGGGAAGGCTCCCTAGGTCACCCCTGAGGGCGTCTCATTTGGAGACATCATGGAGATGTTAAGGATCAGGGGGTGGTCTGCCCCAAGGCTTCTTGGACGAGTCTGTGTTCTTGGAGGCATTCGAGGCGGGCCCTTCTACCTCTTGGGTGTCCCCTCCTGCTGACCCCTGGTGGATCTTAAATCCATCAGGGCGTGGAAGGATCCGGACACCATTGAGCCTATCCTAAGCGCCCGGACGCATTCTTTCTCCTCCATCAGACCGCACCCACTGCAGTAAGGGTCCCCCAGTAGATGCCATGATGATGGCTGCAGCCACGAAGAGGGAATTGGCCCAGGAGAGTCCCTCCGTCCATCCTCCGGGCAAGGAGTCCCGTTCGATGGATCGCATTGGGAAGCGAGTTTTTAGTTCAGCGACCTTCTCCTTGACGCTGAACTACATGGCACATGTCATTAGGATGCAGTGGGATCTGATTAAAGAATACGCTGCATCTCCCGAGTCCATCTCAGTGAGGATAAACAGGTTTACTCCACCCGAATGGCCACTCTCAGATCAGTATCCAATACATCTATGCGGCTGCTGTCTCATGCTACTGAGGGAGCCGCTAGAGCCAGCGGAGCAGGCCTAGTCATGAGGCGACAGGCCTGGCCCCGCCATTGTGATTTTGCAGAGCCCTTCAAGGCGACCTTCGCGAATGCCCCTTTCGATGGTTCTGCCTTGTTTGGCAAGACTGTTCGCGAGACATTAGTCCAGGCGAAAAGGGCGGAAGACGCTGTCTGCAGTCGGAGTCCGCTTCTCAGCTCCCAGAGGTCCTTCTCTAAGAACCAAAAGGGACAGAAGAAGATGTGGTTCGAAGTCGCAGCAGTCCCAACCTGCTCGGATAACCAGTCCTTCCGTGGCAGAGGAGGGC